>NC_056726.1:996072381-996372381 GCF_019279795.1 Protopterus annectens | reverse complement strand
CTCAAAAAATTCTGCACAAGGACATTCCACCCACTAGCATGGAAAGTGGATTCGCTCTCTTTCAGCTGGAAAGGCCTAACAGCATATGCATTCCCACCTCTTCCCTTGATACACAAAGTACTACTAAAAATCAAGGAGGAACGTCCAAGGATAATCCTGATAGCTCCAAACTGGCCAAGACAGCATTGGTACCCACTACTGAGGAGCATGTCTCGGAACAATATGTGGCCAATTCCCCTGATGCCTTTGATGCTAACTCAGAACAACTTCAGCACCATGCATCCAAACCTAAAAACGCTGCAACTGACTGCATGGAACATCACATAGCACCTGCTAATACAGAACTTTCACAAAGAGTTAAAGACATTATTCTTGAAGCACGGGCCTTCAACTAGAAGGAATTATGCTGGGAAATGGAAAAGGTTTGTCATTTGGAGTTCTGAAAGAGGAAAAGATGTATCAAACATAGATATGCCTAACATTCTGGAGTATCTGGCCGACCTACTTCATTCAGGCCTGTCCTACTCCTCCATCAAGATTCATGCATCAGCTATTTCAGCAGAATACAGCTTTGATCCACCTGTTTTTTCACACCCTTTGCTCAGGCAGTTCCTCAGAGGAATCAAGAATGTAAAACCTCCAAGGAAACCACCATTGCCAGCTTGGGACTTGAACTTTGTGCTAGAAAAATTGACACTATCACCTTTTGAACCAGCAGCAACAGCAGACCTACAACACCTGTCATGGAAAACTGCTTTCCTACTGGCAATTACTTCAGCAAGGAGGGTTTCAGAACTACAGGCCTTAATGGCAGTGCAACCCTTTCTAATCTTCCACCAAGATAGAGTGTCCATGAGGACTAATCCTACATTTATGCCTAAGGTGGTATCCAGAGTGTCTTTAAACCAGGCAATCCACCTGCCTACCTTCTTTCCCAACCCACAAAACAGAGGGGAAAGAATACTGCATACCTTGGATGTACATAGGCAGCTACGCTACTACTTGGACAGAACAAAAAATAGCAGAAAGACTGACCAACTCTTCGTAGCCTATGCAACAGGAAGGGAAGGAAAAGCTATTTCCAAACAGACAATCTCCAAATGGATAGGAAATTGCATACGATTCTGCTACTCCTTCCATGGAAAGCCAATTCCACAGAACATAAGACCTCATTCTACAAGGGCAACAGCCACTACCACAGCCTTCTTACGAGGAGTGGCTACCAAAGACATTATTGAGGCGGCTACTTGGACCTCCGTGCATACATTTGCCAAGCATTATAATTTACCTCTATATTCCAGATCCCGAGCAGGGTTTGCCACTGCTGTTCTGCAAGGGATCCTAAACACACCATAATTTACTTTTATCCTCCTCCCTAGTTGGCTATGGTATTCTACCCAGTTGTTATGACTGCAGATGCATCCATGAAGGACATAGTACAGTTTTGTACCTACCATAAATGTAGATGTCCGAATTGGATAGCATCTGCAGTCAGGATTACCCTCCCTCCTTCCCCTCTGTGGTACTCCTAGGGTGTTTACCCTTCTAATAGCTAGCTAGTGGGGGGATTTCTTTCATGGTGTATTTGTTTGTATTATGTACATACATGCTTATTTTTGTGTTTACCTCTATCTTTTGGAAACATTGGCATCTATCCAAAATTTTCTAGCCTTCTATAGGGCTTCTGGCATCTGGGGCAAGAAACACTGAAGAAAATGGCGTCGGCTGATGCTTTTATACCCGAAGACCAACAGAGATGACGTCGGGTGAAGTGCGACATCAGCGAAGCGGACCCGACTTTGGAATCCGGCCGACTGAAGGGCTGCCTGACGACAGGACAACCCAGTTGTTATGACTGCAGATGCTATCCAATTCGGACATCTACATTTATGGTAGGTACAAAACTGTACTCTTTTTGTGTGATCTCTACACGAAAGGGTATCAGAGTTGCAAACTGTTATGGTGAGTGTACCCTATCTTATCATAAGGGAAGGGTGTCTTTGAGAACTAACCCTCCTGTATGCCTAAAGTGGTGTCTGAGTTTAAGGCTAACTATCCATTTTCACATTTTCTTTCCCATAGCTTGAACAGACAACGTGGGTTCTATATTAACAGAATAAAATTTTTTAGATCTTTGGAAAAAAATTGCTCATTTCTTGTGAAGGTAAGAAGAAAGGACAACCTGTGTCAAAACAGACAGTTTCAAAGTGGTTGTCTAAGGCTATTACTCAGCATAACAGAACTATTCTAGGGAGCTTCAAAGCCCACTGTGGCAGGACCTTGGCTTCATCTATTGGTTTTTGGAAATATTTGTATTCTAGGAGTATTTTAAAAGCTGCGACTTGGTTTTCCATTCATACTTCTACGAATCATTATAAGCTTAATTCCTTTTCTAGGTCTAGGTCAAGGTATGCTAGAACTTCCACCTCCCAAATGTAGTAAGCTAGGTTAAGGTTATTGCAGCAGTGATCAATATGATGAACATAGTACAACTGTGCAAGGAAACATGCTAACAGTATATGTTCGAATGATCACTGCTGAAGTAACTGTTGCCTTCCTCCATTTACCCTTGTTTTTTGGTGTTTTGTATACCAGAGTGTGGACATTTTTTTTCCCTACCATTGCCCTTTCTGGGCTCAGCCTACCTCTCCTTGCTGGCAGGAAAACTGTGAAGGGCCTAGTGCTCAAAGTTGTGTTTTGGTGAGCTCATCTCTGACTGCCTGACAGTTCAGGTGAATGGAAGGTGCCCTGAATCTTTGGCAGCTGATGGCTGTTATAACCTTGGCAGCAAAAAAAAAAAAAAACCCATATAGCTAAGGATACTGGCAGCAGTTATCATTTGAACTTCTACTATTATGGTAAGCTCACGATGTTCATCGTGTTTCACTGTTGCAGTCATTACACTAGGGCTATCCTGCTGACAGGCTACCCGCAGTCGGCCTGAATTCCAAAGTCTAGGTCCGGTGTTGGTTGCTGTCGCCTTTTCCCTGACATCAGTGCGCCAGGGGTATAAAAGATGCAGCCGACGCCATTTTCTTCAGTCTTTCTTGCTGTGTGTTGCCCGAAGCAAAAGCAGTTCGCAAGTGCCGGTCAGCCGACTCCTGAGATTTTCAAAATCGAATTTCAGATCCGAAGTCTTCATTGAAGCTAAGTACCCCGTTGGGGAAACTTTTTTCTTGCTCCAGACCGATGTCAGAAAAAGTTAACAATTGTATTTCTTGTGAGAAGCAAGTACCTCATAAGGATTTTCACTCTTACTGTATTCCTTGCCTAGGCCCTGATCATAACGTTGCTAGCTGTCGGTTTTGTGCCAGATTTAATCAATGCACTATTAAGCGTTGGTATGATTTTGCCTTTCATTACTTTGGCCGAAGATTCAGTTATATAATGCTGTCGGAACAACAGACGACCGGAATTTATAAAAAGCGCAAGGAAAAGGACAGGCATCCGAGGTCCAAAACCGACGGGGCTTCCGCTAAGCCAGTCACAGGTTCTCAGTGAGGCGCTTTCGCAGCCCCTGACGCTCGCTATGTCAGAGCCACAGGCTGCTGCCGATTCCCACGTGGAGCCAGTTAGGCCTCTGGATACTCAAGGTATTGGACACTCGGAAACTATTCCCTCAGATGGGTCCGGAGCCGCTGAGCAGGCATCGGCTTCTGAGGGTGTTTTCAGACCTACACAGTTATATGTAAAGCCTTCTTCAGCCTCTAAAGCAAAGACTAAAGCAGCTTTAAAGACAAAGAAACAAGTACAGCATTCTCCTGGACAGACTTCCATGCCTAAAAAACAGATGCTCAAAATGGCCGAAGACCTAGTTACCTTGATCAGGGGTACCCATCCCCCTCCTGATAAGAGGCCTAGGCAAGAGACAGAATATGAATCTTCAGATCACGTTTACATTTCTTCTGATTCCTTTTCTGAGCAGGAATACTCTCTTCCTCCCTATGAGGATTCTGATGCTGAAGAGTCTATTCCTTCAGCCTCTCCTCCTGAGGATTTTTCTTTTGGGGAAACCCTGCATACTATGAGGGAGCACTTCCACTGGGAGAGCCAAGACTACTCCGATTCAAAGAAAAGGCTTAGAGATTTTCTTTTACTACCTCAACACAGGCCACTTGCTATTCCCCCTGTGTTAGACATTGTAGATGATGTATTTTTAGAGTCCGCCCTTTCACCTGACCCTCTACCCCCTGCCCCAGTAAAACCAGACAGATATTACAGGGTTCCAGACTCACATAAAGTTCTTTATAAAAACCCTGCTGCTGATCCAGAAACTATTTCTCAGGGTCCCAAAGGGGTCAAGGCTTCTACTGCAAAAAACTCTATCCCCTCTGACAGGGATTCTAGGGCACTAGACAGATTTGGGGGGGGGGGGTTACACTTCTGCTACTTTGGCTATGAGGGCCTTAAATTGTCAATTTTATATGCTTAAATATCAGCAATACCTAATGTCACTGCTAAAACAGAAAATGTTGGCAAATTGTGATTGTGCAGAAAATAAGGAAATGCAGGATTTATTGCATGCAACTGAACAAGTGGGGAAGCATACATTGCAATGTGGTTTTGATTCTCTAGAGGCCTCTTGCAGGGCCGCAGTTACGGGTTCTGTCATTAGAAGACATGCTTGGTTAAAGGAACAGATTCTACCTGATCATGTTAAGGCAAAATTACTAGATGCTCCATTACAGCATGATACTTTATTTGGTGTTAAAGCAGAGGAGGTGTTGAAGAAAATGGAGGACAAAGCTAAATCCATGCAAACAGTAAAGGATTTCTTACAGGTACAGCCACCCAGATTTAGCAGGAACTGGCCTAGAAAGAATTGGTCCTTTCCAGTGTCAGACAGACCACAAAGAGGCAGATACAGACGCCCTAGAGGCAGATCCCAACCCCAGGGCTCATACAGTCCTAAACAGTGGGGCGCTTCTACCTCCAAAAGCAGAGAAGACAAATCACAGCCATACAGGAAACCGTCCCAATGACTTCCCTCTGCCAGCACCAAGCACTTATCTTTTGGCAGTACCCTTAGGGGGAAAACTAGCACTTTTTTCTCAAAACTGGCACATGATCACCCAGGACAAATGGGTGTTGAATATAGTGTCCCAGGGCTACAGGTTCCATTTTCACACCCTGCCAAGGGCAAAAGGTATGCCAGACCTGCCACACAATCAATGGGCAGAGGCACAAAAACAAGTTTCATCCCTCATGGACATGGGGGCCATTCAGCCAGTACCACAGCAAGAGCAGGGACAAGTATTTTACTCAAGACTTTTCTTGGTATCCCGAAAGGACAAAGCCTGGAGACCAATACTGGACCTGTCTTTTCTAAATACATTTCTGGACATTCCAAATTTCAAAATGTTGACATTGCAGCAGCTTCTGCCCATGCTGGGCAAAAAGGCTTGGCTTGTAACTTTGGACCTAAAAGAGGCATACCTGCATGTACCAATCAGACAATCTTGCAGAAGTTACCTCAGATTCATAGCTGGCTCAATGCACTACCAATTCTCTGCACTGCCCTTCGGCTTATCTACTGCACACAGGGTCTTCACAAAATGCCTGGCACCAGTAATTGCATATTTCAGACAAAAAGGAATTCAAATATATCCTTACTTAAACGACTGTCTAATTCAAGCAGAGAACAAGGACATTCTACTAGAACACCTGGCATTTGTAAAAAGATTGATATGCCTAGGGTACACAGTAAACGAAAATAAATCAAAATTAGTACTTTCTCACGAGATAATATTCCTGGGTGCAAGCTTAAATACAACTGCCCAGATGGCTTATCTCACGCCTGACAAACAAAGGCAACTGACTTCTTCACAATGTTGGCAACAAAGACCCAGTTATCTGCAAGAAAAATTCTGCAGGCCTTGGGCTTCATGGCATCCTGCTAATTCCATATGCCAGACTGCATATGAGGAAACTACAGTGGTATCTAAAAAGTGTTTGGACTCAACATTGCCACAGCCTGGAAACATTGATTACCCTCATTCCTTGCCTTCAACAGGAGTTTCGATGGTGGGCACAGTTCTGTCACCTCAACAAGGGACAGCCATTCAACCTACCCACAGCCAGGCAGTCAGTAACAACAGATGCTTCAGATTAAGCCTGGGGGGCACACATGGCAGGAAAATGTATTCAGGGTACATGACCCTCAAGCCAAATGCATCTTCATATCAATCAAAAAGAGATGCTAGCTGTTCAAAATGCCCTGACAGCTTTCTAGAACTTTCTTCATCTAGGACAACTACTGATAAGGGCGGACAATACTTCAGTCATGTGATACATAAACAAGCAGGGAGGCACACATTCCTACCCCCTCTGCAGACAAGCCATGACTTTGTGGGACACAGCATTGACTTATCAAGTACATTTGCAAGCACAATTCCTGCCAGGAAAGAAAAATACTCTGGCAGACGAGCTAAGCAGAAACATTACGGATCCCCACGAGTGGAAACTGAATCCACAAGTCTTCAGCATGATGATAAAGAAATGGGGATGCCCAGACATAGATCTTTTTGCTTCCCCTCACAACTACCAACTACAGAAATTCTGCACAAGGACTTATCACAAGCAAGCATGGAAAGTGGATGCTCTGTCATTCAGCTGGAAAGCCATAACAGTATATGCCTTTCCTCCTATACCTCTCCTTCCCAAGGTACTCCTAAAGGTCAGACAAGAGAAGACAAAAATGATTCTGATTGCCCCAGACTGGCCCCGCCAGCACTGGTACCCAATCCTAAAGAGCTCGTCTCAAGACCCAGCCTGGACATTACCTCTGATTCCTCATTTGCTGACCCAACGAAACAATCAGATCCTGCACAGCCAACTCAAGACCCTAAATCTGGCAGCATGGCAAATAATGTAGCCATTCAGAACACACCTCTCTCTAAAGCAGTGATGGATGTTATTTTGGAGGCCAGGAGGCCAAGTACCAGAAAATCTTATGCAGAAAAATGGAAGAGATTCGGTGCTTGGAACCAGGCACAAGAAATTGACACGCTGTTACCAAATATTCCTTAGATTTTACAATACCTAACTGAGATGCTGGACAAAGGCCTATCCTTCTCATCAATTAAAATCCATGCCTCTGCCATTTTAACTCATTACAATACGGAATCACCTATTTTTTCTCACCCATTACTAAGGCAATACCTCATAGGGGTCAAAAACATAAGACCTCCAAGGAGAGCACCAATACCTACATGAGATCTCAACTATGTCTTGGAGAACTTGCACTGCCGCCTTTTGAGCCAGCCAATACAGCTGAAATAAAGTTCTTATCTTGGAAAACAGCTCTGGACCTAGCAATGACCTCTGCAAGACGAGTTTCAGAGTTACAGGCTCTCATGGCTGTGGAACCTTTCATAATTTTCCATCCAGACAGGGTTTCTCTGAGGACTAACCCTACATTTATGCCTAAGGCAGTGTCCAGTGTGGCCCTTAACCAAACCATTCATTTGCCAACTTTTTATCCAAACCCACAGAATAAGGGTGAGAGACTCCTGCATTCTTTGGACATACACAGACAGCTACGCTTCTGCTTGGACAGAACTAAAGCTTTCAGAAAAACTGAGCACATTTTAGTGACATAGGCTTTCCTTGTGATCCTGCAGCATATCTCAAAGCAGAGTTTTTCAAAATGGATAGGCCACTGCATTCTATTCTGTTACTCACAACATGGCAAATCAGTTCTTAAGGACATTAGGCCACATTCTACCAGAGCAGCAGCCACTTCAGCAGCCTTCCTCAGAGGGGTACCAACCAAAGACATTTTAGAGGCTGCAACTTGGGAGTTCAGTGCACACTTTCACAAAGCACTACCATTTACCTCTCTACTCTAAATCCAGAGCAGGCTTTGCCACTGCAGTTCTGCAGTGCCTTATAGCCTCTTCTAATCCTATGTAGGCCCAGCCTCCCTACCTCAGCTTTGGGATTCAACCCAAGTGTAGTGACTGCAACAGTGAAACACGATGAACATAGTACAGTTGTGTACCTACCATAAATGTAAATGTTCGAGTGTATTCACTGTTGCAGTCCAGGTTACACACCCACCATCCCCCTTCTCGTTGCTGGGACATTTCTGTACTTCTCTATCCTATACAACCTATGTGGTGTATTTGCTTGTGGATGAAGGAATTGTTTGTTTTTGCATGCATACTTATTGGCATAAATTTTTAGCCTACCCTGTTGTGGGCACCTGACATGTGGGGCAAGAAAAACTGAAGAAAATCGCGTCGGCTGCATCTTTTAATACCCCTGACGCACTGACGTCAGGGAAGAGGCAACAGCAACCGACGCCGGACCTAGACTTTGGAATTCAGGCCGACTGCGGGTAGCCCGCCAGCAGGATATCTCCTAGTGTAATGACTGCAACAGTGAATACACTCTAACATCTACATTTATGGTAGGTACACAACTATACTTCATACAACTGTATTTTTCTCTGATTTACTTTTGTGTTTTTTTTGGGAAAATATTGCAGAACTTTGATTTTTCAGTATTTATACATTATTTACTGTATTATGCTTGACTCTGTTCTTTGTGTTTTTAATGTTGGATTGCAGTTTTACTGTAAATGGAGGTATTTATATGAACTGTAAAGATTTTTCTCTATAACAAGAAAGTATAGTTTAAATTGGCGTTTTAATTAAGTAATTGTGTTTGGATTTAATTTTAGTGTAGCACATTGTTTTTGGTGTGTGGACTTTGTGTACTGGAAAAACTCGTAAGTTATATCAGTTTTAAAGAACACATTTCAAACCGTTTTTGTGGTAATAGCTGATGTTATGTTGTGCCTATTTTGCCTTCCTTCTTGTTGGTTGGGTTCAGAGCCTAACCTTGGGCTCTGACAGCTTCCACTGGCTCGAGGCTAGACCCTATCCCAACATGCCTAGCGAGAGTTCCCCAGATCTCGTTTGTCACTTGATTCTTTGGGATTGCTGACGACTGGCTCAGGCTAAGTTGAGTTATTTTCTTTGTAATTTCTGGTAAAAATTACCTTTTGATAGCAGTTTTTTTATATAGCTTAGTAGAATCTTTTGTGGGTCTATACCCATCTCTATCGCTTGTTTACTTACAGTTTGTTGTTGAGGCCGTCGTTTTCCTCATCTTTCAGCCTACCATTTCTCTTTTTATCTTATGAATTTGTTTGAGTTCGAGGATTCGTCCTACCCTTCAGCCTGTTTTAGTTAGAGGGCTCTCCCTTATTCCTTTCTTCTAGGAGCTAGCCGTTTAAGTTAAAGGCATCTTCTCGGTCGGAGGAGTTGTCGTTTAACTTAGAGACACTCCTCCTCCTGTTTCTTTTCCATTAAAAAAAAAAAACAAAACAAAAACGTTTTGCTGTCTTTGTCTGGTGTATCTCTATATTTTCTATTTTACCATCTTGTTGTGATCCTATTGTGGTGAATATGGCCAAAGAAGTTGCCAAAGAATGCAAGCCTTCTGGATTCAAGAAATGTGATTCCTACGTGCAAAAGATGCCTCTTACTGATGGGTCATAGCAGCTGCGTCTACTGTTTGGGAGCTGTTCACCGGCAGGTCTCTTGTTCCATTTGTCATGGTTTTAGTTCTATAGTCTTGCAGGAGCGCAAGAACAAGCTTATTTTGAGGGGATTGTTGAAAGAGCCATTCGAGGCATCTAAGGAAGGGAATCCGGCAGTAAAATGAGACAAATCCTCCAAATTGACATCTTTGTTGGCTCTGGCCTCAGAAGCGTCACAGAGCAAAGACAAACCATCTAGTTCCTCGGAGCCAACAGTTATCGGGTCCGACAAGGCTTTCTCTCTTTTGGTTCCATCAGTATCTTTGGAACAGTCTAGGAGCCCTAAAAGGTCCAAGTCCCCCGGCTTGGAAAAGGTACATTCCGTGCCATAATCTCCACTTCTCCAGTCTGTGGCGGGCAGTCACCAATTGTCCCACCCATTCCTCTCGATCATCCAGGAGCCTTTCGGATGATGATGTGGAGAGGGAGGTGAAGAGATCTCTCAGGACATCGGCCTTGGCAAAAAAATTAGCTAGCCCAGCCCGTATGGAAGTGGAGCTGACAGTCCAACCCACCCTTTCGTCGATTCCTACTCTGACTCACCCGAGCTCAGAGCCAGAGAGCATGGAGGTCATTGTGGTGGAACCGTCTGATCCGAAGACCATGGGTCTCTTCGATCCAAAATCTGCTCCGATCTATTTGGTGCCACCTTCTCTTGAGGGATCTGGGGCTGATGCGCCCTCATCCACTCTGGGGGGGAGGAGCGAGATCGGAACCTTGTCTGATCCTACTCTGAACATCAGTGCAGGTGACTTTGGCACCTACATCAGCTTCTGAGCCATACTCTCTGTTCGGAAGAGATCTCTGGTCTCTTCGGAGCCAGCGACCCTATCGGGCTGGGATCGTGTTGCCTTTGAGGTGGAGTGTGTTGTCCCCTCATTCCACCCTCTGCTCCAGCTGCTCATTCCCCTTCCGGGCCAGTGTCCACCTCCAAACCACCCCATCCTCCCCAAGTGTAGGGAACCAAATCCCCCAGGACGCCTCTTTGGGCGACCCCCCCTTCCGATACCGCTCCAGAGCAGCCTTCGGAGGAAGTCCCTCGGAAGAGGGCATGCAAGAGGAAGCACTTGGACTCCACATGAACGTAGAGGACTCAGAAGGGTCCCCACCGTTACCCTCTGAGGATATCTCTTTTTCAGACATCCTGGAAATTCTTAAGCAGAGGGTGGCCGGAAATCCCTTTCCCCTTCTTAAGACGAGTCCGTGTACCTGGACGCATTCGGTTCCCTACCCTCCAACTCTTGGGTGTCTCCGCCCTTCGACCCGCTGCTAGGGGTACTAAGTCGAAAGGCTTGGAGCTCCCCAGAATCGATGGAACCAGTTTGCGGAGGCCCAAGAAGTTCATCACTGCACTGGACAACAAAGCTTTCATAACTAACGGTGTGCCGGCTGATGCTATGGTGGTTGCGGCAGCCACAAAGAAGGAATTAGAGGTCATTAAAATGAGAAAACAGAAACACATTCAGCATTGAAAGCTTTTCTCAAAAACAGTGTTAAAGTTAGGTTATTAGAGGAGCAGGTACAACCAATAGATAAACAAATAACCATGACAGAACTTACAGCTGAAGTAAATAAACTAAAATTAAAGAAAGCTCCAGGTATAGATATCACCCCAGAAATGTTTAAATTACTATCAAATGAGGCTTTGCTGTTGTTATTGAATGTCTTTACATCAGTTAAAAATGGTAAAGACATTCCTCCTTCTTGTAAGTACACATTAATATCACCAATTCTGAAACAAAATAAAGATCCCAGTGAATATTCATCATACAGACCCATTTCACTTCTTAATATAGATTGTAAATTTTTTATGGCAATACATGCTGCTCGAATAAAACAGTTACTACCACTTTTAATAGAGTAGGAAGATCAAACAGGTTTTATAAAATATAGGAACACTTATGACAACATTAAAATAATTCTTTCCTTAACTGATTATATAAATGTCACAAAAAACAAAATGAATGTTATTAGCTTAGACATAAATAGCGCATTTGATTCAGTGAACTGGGATTATCTGTGGTTAGTTTTAGAAGAATATGGCTTCTCAAACAACTTCACTTTGTTAATAAAATCATTATATGAAAAATCATTGGCTTATATAAAACTGGGATCTTGTCTGTCTAAATCTATTAAAATAACTAAGGGCACAAAACAAGGCTGCCCTTTTTCTCCGTTATTGTTTGCGCTAGTCATTGAACCCTTAGCAAATAATATACGTATGGATAAAATATTGAAGGAATACAACTAGACAACAGCCGAGAGCTTAAAATTCAACTTTTTGCTGATGATATTTTAATTACCTTAAAAAATAATAATAGCAGTTTAAAAGCATTATGGGACTCCATTCAAAACTTTCAAAACTTTTCAAGTCTTAAATTTAATGAGAACAAAACAAATGTATTGCTTATAAATACTAATAAAAAAGATCTAAATAAAAAATACCATAAATATATCTCTACTGATAATATAATTAAATACTTGGGAATTATAATAACTAACAACCTAGATACTACAATTGAAACAAATTATAAAGAGACCTTAAATAATATTAAAAATCTAATACAAAGATGGAATAAATTCTTCTTTTCAGTGGAAGGAAAGGCTTTATATAATTAAAATGATCATATTTCCAAAAATTCTTTGTCATACAAGCTTGTTCTTTGCCACCAGCTAAATCGCACCTAAAACAATTAAATGATTTAATGGTAAGATTCCTATGGTATCAAAAAAAAACAAGGATAGCTATGAAGTATCATCTAGATGATTGGGATATAGGTGGCATAGGTTTACCAGACATAGAAATATATTTGCATTCATCCATTATTAAAACAATATCATTATGGCTAAATACAAAATATACATCAAAATGGAAGCTAGTTCATGAGAGAATCTGGTTAAAATCAGGATTTGTAGTAGCAAATAAGTATACAGATTTCATACCAAACAATTTTCTATGGCTGATGAAGGAATATATGATGATACACAAGAATAAAAATATAAGTTCCAAATACATTACTTGTACATTAAAAATTTTCCAAAATCTTATTAATAGCAATCCTGATATTAAAGCATGGTCATTTCTTTTATATCCAGTAGCGTACACACAAGGTAATATAATAACATTTAATATGGAAGTAGTCAACATGCTTAAAGAAAAGGGATTAATATATTGGCATCAATTGCTAAACTCTGGAAAACCTCTGACAATAGACCAGATTAAACAGAAATTAAATATGGAAGATAGTTCGTGGTTACATGTACAAGAATTAAGACGGTATATATTAAGCAAACAAGAAACAATGCAACCATCAATAAGACAAAATGTTCCTAACCTTATAGAACATATAATATTACTAACGAATCAACCCATTACTGGAAAGGGATACTTACCTATTTATAAAACAAACAAAAAAAATAAAAATGCGTAATAATGACAAAATATGGAATTACTATAGATCAGTTAATGGACATGTGCCAAATGACAGAGATAAAAAACTAATTCTTCTCTCTCCAAAGCAGACATCACTTTCATTACATTGGAGACTTTTTACATGGCAATTCATACACAGATCTTATGTAACCCCTCATAAAATGGAACTTATGTTTAAGAAAAATATTGGCTGCTGGAGATGTGATTTATCAATAAAAGCAAACTGGCAACATATGTTCTACGAATGCCATTTGATTAAACCATATTGGGATAAAATAAATTATTTTCTGCAAATGGTATTCAGTGATAAATTCCAGATTTCCAAATCTATTATTTTGTTTAATGTACCTGTACCCGACTGTGTGCCAGGAACAAAATATGTAATCTTATAGACTCTCCTAGCTATTGCCAGGAAGAACATTATATCAAACTGGAAATCCAAAGCTTCTCCAACTTTTAAGCAATTCATGAATATGGTGTCAGCAGTATTGCAATTGGAAATTAACACTATTAAAGGAAGAACTGAAAGAACTACATCATTATACGTAGCATGGCAGAAAATAACTGAAATACTGGAGAATAATGACTGCAGCAGACTATAATCGGGAAACAATTGTATAGAAAGTCAATTATATATCAACAATAGACACCTTTGTAAATACTTTATTTTGGTTTTAATGTTTGATATCTGTTTAGAGGTTTTAGCCTACCTTTTTAAATAATTTGTAAATACTTCATTGTCATAAATAACCTGCATTCATGTTTTCTTGTTTTTGGAAATGAATAAAAATATTAAAAAAAAAAAAAAAAAAAAAAAAAGAGGTCATTGAATTATTTATCCCATTTCACCTATCTTTAGAGGGATCTCCTGGAAGAGTCCGGAGATACCCTACAGTATCCTACAGCTGTGGGAGCTACAGATAGACCTGCTTCTCTGCTTGCGACATTATCTTCAGTAGTTAACTCCTCCATGCGGCTTATTTGCTATGCAGCCGATAGAGCAAGTAGGGCAGCAGTCACAGGAGTCTCCCTACAGAGACATTCCTGGATGTGCCTTTGTCACTTTGTGGAGCCCTTCAAGTTCTCCTTTATCAACGCCCCTTTTGATCGCTCGTCGTTGTTTGAGCCCAAGGCAAAAGGCACTCTATCCAGGTGCGAGCAGGATGGCAAGTCTCTCTGCCGTGGGAGTACCTTTCTCTGCACTTACTAGACCTTATCCCATAGGTCAAAAAGGCGGAAAAATGTAGTTCTGGAAATCCCAGGGAGCTTCACCTGACGCACGTGGTGATTGTCTTTTCCCCCAGGGGCAGGGGGGGGGAATAATAATGAGAGACACCGCCCTCATGGCAGAGGGTGCCCGCAGAGTTAGGGAGACAGAGATACGTTCTCTGGTAGGCCCTTCCAGTGCTCCTGAAAAGAGGCCCGCCTGTCCACCTCTGCAGGCAGTCTGGGACAGATTATCACTGTACCTAGAAGCCTGGCAAAGTATCACAGAAGACACATGGGTGCAGTTGGTAATATCCAGGGGATACAGTATTCCTTTCTCCATGCCACCTCTCCCAAGAAAACAAAAGTCCATCCCATTTTAGTACGAAAAAAAAAAAAAAAACGGGACTGGAAGCCCATTCTGGATCTCAGCAGGCTCAACAAGTCTGTCAAGAAGACAAAGTTATGGATGATGACACTGTAGTCCATATTTCCCTTTCTGGTGAGGGACAATTTGGATGTGCTCCATCGATCTCCAGGATGCGTACTACCATATCAAGATGGACAAGCAATCCAGGAGATTTCTACACTTCCGGCTGGGAGCCGGTCGCTACCAGTTCAGAGCCGTACCCTTTGGCCTCACCACAGCCCCCAGGGTGTTCACCAAATGCATGGCAGTAGTCACGGCTCATCTGAGGTGTCTAGAATTCCGGGTGTTTCCAGTTCTAGACGACTGGCTCCTTGCCGCCACCACCGAGCATCCACTAACCGAGGCAAGGGACACTACAATCCGCCTCTGCTCTCAGCTAGGCATCACTGTAAACTACGAAAAGTCGGCCTTGTTGCCCTGTCAATATATTACATTTATAGGGTCAGATTTAGATACCAAAGACATGATGGCAAAATTGCCTCAGGAGAGGGTGTCGACCATTTGACACCAGGTTACAATCTTAAACGAGAGGAAAAAAACTTGAGCAAGATTTGTTCTCAAAGTACTGGGCTCAATGGCGGCAGCAGTAACATTAGTTCCCTTGGCACTCTTCCACATGGGGATATTACACTGGCTCCTATTTGCTCAGTGGTCCATGCAAGATCTACCCTTGTCACATGAAATTCTCGTCACGGAGACCTGCAAGAAGGACCTAAAATGGTGGCTTCAGTCCACGCAGCTGACAATAGGCACACCATTCATCTTCCCCCAACCAGTGGCCACAGTGACCATGGACGCTTCCCAGATAGGATGGGGGGGGGGCGCATTATCTGGGGCAGACTGTTCATGGGACTTGGCAGCAACACAAGTATGACTTGCACATCAGCATCCTAGAGATGAGTGGTGCTTTTGGCGTTGCAAGCACTACAGAAAACTCTACCCACGGGGACGATTGCAGTTCAAACGGACAATATGTCTGTAGTGTGGTACATCAACAAGCAAGGCAGAACCAGATCCTACCCCTTGTGTCGAGAGGCTCTAAGAGTGTGGCAGTGGGCAATGTCTTCTCAATGCTTTCTGATTGTGATGCACATTTTAGGGAAATCCAACGTGAGGGAAAACAGCTCTTAAACTTTACAAAAAAGCACCTAAACAGGCATGTCCAAGGGTCAGCTTCCGGTGATTTCTCCTGTCCACCTGGTAAATCTGGGCATACTGGGGCAATGCGGCAACTGCCTCATGTACACAGACAATCCTCTCCTCCTACCACCCAACACTACAACCTGCGAGAGATGCACTTACATAGCCAAAACTGGAAGCAAAGCTCTCTCCGGCCAAGATTGTGCCAGACAGTCAAGAGGAGAAGGCTGACACCTGCATTACACCTCAAGCAACTCATAGCCCTTCAACACCCACACATAGCAACACTAAACCCACATATGCAGAGGCCCTTAATATTAACCTGCCCAAGCAACAAGAACCTCCAAAGCTGAAACGCAAACAAACACCAGTCACAACCAAAGTGACACATAGCTCACAACACCAGTGTGCCACCCAACAACAGCCCCTAAGGCAAGACAATGTACCCAACACTTTAGTCATAGGTTCATAGGTTCATACTAGGCTATCTGCCCTAGAGCATTTATAATCCTAGCCAGAGTGTGTTTGGCTTTCACCACCCATTTTAAATTAATTTTGCTATGCCCTTTTTCGAGGTTAGTATACTGTGCCTCTGTCTAACAGTGACACAGAAGTGATACCCGGGGTAAACCTACGATCTCCCATCCACTCATCAAGATTCCTCTTGAAGAGAGTCAGTGAGGGACTCTGCCTAACCTGGACTGGGATTTTATTCCAGAGTGAAGGGAGCCTCTGGGTTATGAATCTGTCCCTCCAGCATGTCCCATTTATTTCAGTGCTGAGGTTCAAGTCTCTCTAGCGCGTAGCACAATGGGATTTGGATTTTCTGAGGTGCAGCATGTCCATTAATTCCGGGTTGGACATGGCTTTATACATCAGGCACAGATCGCCTCTGAGCAGGCGGTATGCCACTGAGTAGAGATGGAGTTTCTTTAACCGGGCAGCATATGGCATCTGTTTGAGCCCTTTGATCCTCTTGGTGAGGTACTTTTGGGGTCTTTCCAGTTGCTGCAGGTGTCTGGTAAGGTACATCCCAAAAGGGGCATTGTACTTAATTATGGGCCTGATGAGGGATGAGTAAAGAGGCACGATGACATCCCCTGATCTAGATGTGAATCCCTTCATGATTAGGTGGGCTATATAAAATGTTTTTCTAAACATTTTGGCCATGTGGTGTTCAAATGAGAGATTGCTATCAACTTGGGTCCCCAGGTCCCTAATTACTTCTGTACTTAATGGATTACCACCTATGTGGTAATTTGTGGGCACTTTGTTTTTGCCAAAGGGGATGACTATACACTTTTTGGCGTTTAGCTTGAGGCCATGGCTCTGGCACCATAGGTTCATAGGTTCATACTAGGCTATCTGCCCAAGGGCATTTATAAGCCTAGCCCATAGTTATTTGGCTTTCGCCACCCCTTTAGTTTGAATAAAACTATGCCTATTATTTTGCTGTGCCTCTGTCAAGCAGTGACACTGAAGTAATCCCTGGGGTATATCTGCGATCCCCCATCCATTGGTCAAGATTCCTCTTGAACAAGGCCAGCGAGGTGCTCTGCCTCACATGTACCGGGATTTTGTTCCACAGCATAGGGAGTCTCTGGGTGATGAATCTGTCCCTCCAGCACGTTCTATTAATAACCGTGTCAAGGTTTAAGTCTCCCGCCCTTGTGGTTCTGAGGGATCTAGATTTTTTTGAGGTGACGCATATTCATCAAATCAGGGTTTGACATGGCCTTATATGTCAGGCACAGGTCACCTCTGAGCAAGCGGTATGAGACTGAATAGAGCTGGAGTTCTTTCAGTCGGGCAGCATAAGACATATTTTTGAGACCCTTTATCCTTTTGGTGAGGAACTTTTGGGGCCTTTCCAGCTGATGCAGGTGTCGGGTCAGATACATTCCAAATGGGGCATTGTACTCAATCATAGGTCTAATGAGTGATGAGTACAGGGGGACGATGACCTCCCTTGATCTAGATGTGTTGTCTATTTGTCTATTTGTCCAGTTGTCTATTTCTATGAGGCCCTTTTGGAGGATGCTTGTGTCTGCTGGAGAGTCGATTATGGCACCCAGTTTGCAGTCATCTGCGAACTTAGTCAGCCACAGTCCTTCCGTGTTGGCCTGTATCTCCAAGAAATATATACCGAACAAGAGAGGTCCCAGGACTGAGCCTTGTGGGACGCCACTTGTAACTGGTTTGGAGTCCGACATGGCTCCAGCAATTCTAACCATGTGGGTTCTGTCCTTGAGCCAGTTTGCAACCCATCTAGTGACATAGGGGTTTATATTTAAGCTGGTGAGCTTATCTATAATGCCCGAGTGGGGTATTGTATCGAAGGCTTTTGCGAGGTCCAGGTAGGCTGTGTGGACCACCTTCCCCTCGTCAATGGCCTTGGTGACAGTTTTTCAAAAAAATCAACCAGGTTTAAGAGGCAGGATCTGCCCTTAACAAAGCTGAACTGGGTAAGATGCAGTGTCTGTAGGTCCCCAATATCTTTATTTATGAGGTCCATGATGATCCTTTCCATAGCTTTGCAGACCAAGCTAGTCAGGCTTATGGGGCGATAGTTTCCAGGATCCGTTGAGGCACCACCTTTGTGGAGCAGGACCACTGTTGCTGTACGCCACTCTTTGGGTACATATTCTGTAGTAAGGCTGAGATTGAACAGTAGTTTTATGTTTGGGTTTATCTCTTCTTGGAGTTCATGTAGGACGCAGCCCGGGACACCGTCTGGTCCCATTGATGCTGTGTTTTTGCTTTGGAGAGGGCAGCTCTTACCTGAGCATCTGAGATGTCAGGGGCAGCACTCTGCTGGGATAGATATTTGCCCTTTTGGTGGGGGGGGGGGGTTGCGCTGAACCTGTCAGCTAGGATGTTGGCAATGTCTGTGGGTTCGGTGTATTTTTTGTCATTTTGGACTAATTCTGAGCATATCTGGGAATTCCCACCCAGGTTCCTAACATAACTAAAGAAAGCCTTGTGATTATCCTTAGTGTCCTGTGCAATTTTTCTCTCGAAGCTGGCCTTAGACGATTTTATGAGTGCCCGTAGTTTTTTCCTAATACTGATCAGAGATGCCTTCCCTTTTTGGGATTTTGCTGTATCATATGTAGTAGCTTCCTCCTTCTATTGTATAGTTTGTTTATGGCTGGGGTCCACCAGACAGGACGTCTGCCTTTGGAGGATTGGGTCTTGGTTTTGTTTGGGATTGCATGATCCATGCATTCCTGAAGGTGTTCATAGAATGTGTTTATAAAGGATTCTGCAGTCTGGGCCGTATTTTCCACAGACCCGGGGGCTTTGAAGGATTCCACCTCGGTTTTGAGGAGTGTGAAATTTGCTTTAGAGAAATTTTTCACTGTGGTTTTCAGGGCAGGGGGTGGAGTCGGGATGCGAATATCCAGTGAGATTAGTTTATGGTCTAATCTTACCAGTGAGGGATACACTTCTGGTCTGGAGCATAGAGTCCCCATGTTGGTGATGATAAAGTCCAGTATTTTTCCCCTCTTGTGGGAGTGGTAACAAGTTGTTCCGGAACATAGCATTTGAGTTCATAAATTCTAGGAACCTTTGGGCTAGGGTGTTGGAGCTGGAGTAATGCTCCCAGTCTGTTTGGGTAGTTGAAGTCGCCCAATATAATGGTGTTTGGAGTGACCTTCATATTTTCCAGTGTTCTCAGGAAGGCCGAGTAGGGTTCCTGGGTTTGGGAGGGTGGTCTGTAGCAGGCTGTAAACTGGAAGGCAGTTTTACCCACTGTTAGTTGCACATGGATAGTCTCTGATGCTTCGTGCTGTGCCACCAACCTGGAAGTGTGGGTATCTTTGACTAATATTGATACTCCCCCCTCCTTTTGTGGTTCGGTCCAAGTTTTGGGGCTGAAAAGCATGGTATGAGGTATAACCTGGTAGTGCTGGGGTGCTCTCGGGAGCCTTGAACCAGGTTTCTGTTACTGCACAGATATCTATGTTCTCCATGCTAAGGAGAGTTTCGAGTGCGTGCATCTTGAGGTTTAGACTTCTGGCATTGAGTAGCATTACTCTTAGTTTCTTATCCCTTGTGATACCTATGGAGGTGGGTTTGTCTTTTGAGTCTTGCCTAAAAAAGGCACTATGGGGGTAGCAAGAGCCTTTGCCAATATCCGAAAGCCCAGGGGTGACCGGTGCAAGCTGTCCCTAGAGAAGCATCGTGGCTTGTTGAGCATGTCATCCCAGGCTGACAGGCATTGGATCCCCTTGGAATGACACCAGTACTTAAGCCAATTGTTGAAATTGATCATCTTGTCTTCATATTGTGGCATCATTCTTGGTGAGGGTAAGATGCTACTCAAGGTCAGGGTCATACTGGCCTGGGCTACATGCTCAGAGAGCTCCTCTATGCCTCTTTTCATTGTAATCCAGGAAGGTACGTCTCGGGTCATTCACACCAGCATGGACAATGACTGAGTCATATTTGTACTTGCCTTAGAGTGACCTGAGTGCTTGTGTTATGTGGCAGATCCTAGTGCCCGACAGGCAGCTCACCGTGACCTTCTCCTTGTTCAGCCTGGTGAGCAGGACGTCAGTGTGCCTGACAATAGTCACCTATTACAAGTGTATCAGGTGTGTTGTTTAGCCTTAAGGGCTGTGACTGTTTGGCACACTGGCTTTGTGAGCTATGTGTTGCACGTGTTTTGTTTTGTGGTAGCGGTTACTTGGGTGTCTGCTTTGGAGGTCTCTGCTGCTTAGGCAGATTTTTATTTAGAGCCTCCGAGTATGTTTTTGTGTGTTTATGTGTTTGGTTTGCTGTCGTGGTAGGTCTATGTGAGACTGGAATTGTAGTGAATGGGGATGTCCTTCAAGGATGCATCTGCAGTCCTAACATATGGGTTGTCCTGCCTCAGGCAGCCCTTCGGTCGGCCGGATTCCAAAGTCTGGGTCTGGCCTCGGCTGATGTCGCACTTCACCCGACGTCATAGCTGCTGTGAATTGGGTATAAAGGCATCAGCTGACACCATTTTCCTCAGTCTTTCTTGCCGCGCGGTGCCCGAAGCTGAAGCTGTTCGCAAGTGCCGGTCGGTCAGATCCAGAGATTACTACTACCGAAGACTTCTAAAAAGCTAAGTACCCCGTTGGGGACTCTTTCTTGCCTCAGCCGATGTCAGAAAAAGTAAATAACTGTTTAACTTGTGGGAAACAAATACCTCATAAGGATTTCCACTCTTACTGCCTTCCTTGCTTAGGCCCAGACCACGACGTAGCAGCTTGTCTAGCCTGTGCTTCCTTCAACCGACGGACACTTAGACGTCGGTCGGAGTTTGCAGAGGAGTTTTTTGGTCCCGCTTTTGCTTACAAAATGCCGTCGGAGATCCGACATCACAATTAGCTAAAAAGCGTAAGGAAAAGGACCGACACTCGCGGTCCGCGGTTTCGGCCGAAACCACGGTTAAGCCAACCGCGAGTGTCTTGGTTTTGGCTGAAACCGAGTCCACGGTTCTTCCTTCGGCCGAAAGCATGCCTCCTATAGCCGAGGCCTCACACAGCATGGCTGAATCTGCTACTGAAATTTCCCCTGCTGTAGCAGGTACCCAGGATTTATCAGATACTATTCCTTTAGACATATCTACTCCTGCACGTGGAGCTGCTAGGCCCCCTGCATCTATGTCTATCAAGGCTTTTTCTAGGGCTAAAGCAGCTAAATCTTCTAAGGCCTTGCCTGCTAAAACCCCCTCACACAGGCCTACCTCTAGTTCCCAAATGCTCAGCCTGGCTGAGGATCTCATTTCTTTGATCAGGGGATCCCAACCTCACCCTGACAGGGCCTCTCAACCCCCTCCAGAGAAGAGGCCTAGAGCAGAGCCCCCGGATCCAGTTTCTACAGACTATTCCTCGGATGATTCAGAAAACTCAGAACCTCCAGAAGGCCCATATTCCCCTTATGAGGATTCTGATGCAGAAGACTCCATTCCTTCTGCCTCTCCTCCTGAGGAATTTTCTTTTGGGGAAACCTTACATGCTATGAGAGAGCATTTTCAATGGCAGGGCCAGGATTTTTCAGATTCAAGGAAAAGGCTAAGGACCTTTTTACATTTACCTCAGCATAGGCCTTTAGCCATTCCTCCAGTACTAACAGTTGTTGATGATGCATATAATGATGCTTGTACTGCCCCTGACTCTCTTCCCCCGGCCCCTGCCAAGCCCGACAGATATTACAGGGTCCCGGACACACACTTTCACTTGTATAAGGCTCCTGTTGCAGATCCTGAAACCATTTCACAGGGCCCCAAAGCTGTAGCAGCTGCCTCTGCCAGAAACCCCCTCCCCTCTGAAAGAGAATCTAGAGCATTAGAGAGATGGGGTAAAAAAATTTATACTTCTGCTACTCTTTTGGCTAGGGCCTTAAACTGTCAATTCCACATGATTCAGTATCAGGAATTTTTGTTAGACCAGCTAAATAAAAAACTGTCCTCTCCTGAACCTATAGACCGTAAGTCCCTTCAGGATTTGGTACATAACACTCAGCAGGTCAGTAATCATTCCTTAAAATGCGGCTATGATGCACTGGAGGCTTCCTTTAGATCAGCCATGACTGGAACAGTGATTAGAAGGCATGCATGGTTAAAAGAACAATCCTTACCAGACCATGTAAAGTCAAAGCTCCTAGATGCTCCCATGGAGAAACAAAGTTTGTTTGGTTCCCCTGCACAGCAAGTGCTAAAGAAGGTGGAAGAAAAAGCAAAATCTGTCCAAACAGTCAAGGAGTTCTTACAGGTCCAGCCTCCAAGGTTTAGTAGAAATTGGCCTTCGAAGAATTGGTCCTTTCCAGACACCTCCAGAGCACAGAGAGGCAGAAATAGGCGCCCAAGAGGCAGAGGTCAATCCAGAGGTGCCTACAGGGGACGTCAGTGGCAGCCTAACAACCAGAGAAGTACTGCCACAGATCCAGCTACGACCACTTCCACAGGACAGACAGAATGACTTGGCTCTGACACCGCCTACCAGGGAACAACTGGAAGCACCCTTAGGCGGAAAGCTAGCCTTATTTTCCGTAAATTGGCATTACATTACAGGAGACAAATGGATTTTACAGACAATAGACAAAGGATACAGGTTTCACTTCCACACTCTACCAAAAAAGAGAGGAATGCCAAACCTACCATCAAACCAAAAAACAAACGCTCTAGGACAAATCAACCACCTACTAAGGATGATAGCTATAGAAAAGGTACCTCCCATGGAACAAGGGCAAGGATTTTACTCCAGACTTTTCCTGGTACCAAGAAAAGAAAACCAATGGAGGCCTATTCTCGACCTGTCCACTCTGAACACATATCTCATTGTTCCAAAATTCAAAATGCTGACCCTACAGCAACTTCTTCCCATGCTGAGCAAGGAGTCTTGGCTGGTGACTCTAGATCTCAAGGAGGCATACCTGCACGTCCCTATACGACTAGATTGCAGAATATACCTCAGATTTCTTGCAGGATCAGAGCATTATCAATTCTCAGCATTGCCCTTTGGCTTATCTACTGCGCCCAGAGTATTCACGAAATGCCTGGCATCAGTAATTGCTCATTGCAGGCTTCAGGGAATTCAGATTTATCCATACCTGGACGACTGCGTAATACAAGCGGACAACAAGACCAAATTAACAAAAGATTTGGAAAAAGTTATACAACTACTGCAAGCCCTGGGATACACAGTCAACATGAAAAAGTCAAGGCTGGTACCATCCCAAAGGATAACATTCTTGGGTGCAGAACTGGACACATCAAATCAGATGGCATTTCTCACAGCAGAAAAGCAAAAGCAACTACCACTATTTCATGGCATTAACAACACAGAACCAGCTTACAGCAAGGAAAGTCCTGCAAGCCCTGGGTTACATGGCATCCTGCATAATATTGATACCACATGCCAGGCTGCATATGAGGAAGTTGCAGTGGTACCTAAGGAATGTATGGTCTCAACACAAGCACAGTCTAGAAGCCCAGATTCCAATAATTCCATGCCTGAAACAAGAATTCCTGTGGTGGGCTCAGGCCTGTCAGATGAACAGAGGACTACCTTTCCACAAACCTCACCCAAGCCAGACTATCACCATGGACGCCTCAGACCTAGGCTGGGGGGCACACATGGTGGACAAGTGTATACAAGGCCTATGGACACAAGACCAGCTGAACCTTCACATAAATCTAAAAGATATGCTGGCAGTGAAACAGGCACTACAGACATTCAGACCTTTTCTTCAACAGGGTCATTTGCTGATAAGGACGGACAACACCACAGTCATGTGGTATATCAACAAGCAGGGAGGCACACACTCATATCCTCTATGCCGGATGGCAATGGACCTGTGGAATGTGGCCCTGAACCTCAACATTCAACTCCAGGCCAAATTTGTGCCAGGAAAAGAAAATATACTAGCAGACACCTTAAGCAGAACTACCACGGATGCCCACGAATGGATGCTGCATCCAGACATCTTCAAAACCATTACAGAGAAATGGGGACTACCAGAAATAGACCTGTTCGCATCCCCACACAACCACCAATTGAGGAAATTCTGCACAAGGACATACCACCCTCTTGCTTGGAAGGTGGACTCCCTATCCTTCAGTTGGGAAAACCTGACAGCGTATGCATTCCCACCTCTTCCTTTGATGCACAAAGTACTACTGAAGATCAAAGATCAACCAAGGATCATCCTGATAGCTCCAGACTGGCCGAGGCAGCATTGGTACCTGCTACTGAGGAGTATGTCTCGGACACACGCATGGCCTCTACCTCTAGTTCCTTTACTGCTAACACAGAACACTAAGTATATTTTTTGTTGCTTTCCACATCTGAATACCTAGCAACTGTATTTCGCCTGCCTTTCTGTTACATTGAAGCTGTTTTTACTGCATTTAACTTAATATTGCACTTGGAATCCTTGTTTGTTACTATTTGACTGTATTTGTAGCAAATTCTTCTGTGTAAGCTGTAGTAGCTGATTCATAGCATTTATAAGTGTTTGCTGTACCTGTTTCTGCCTGTTTTGTGAAAAAAAGAAAAAAAAAGAAAAAATATCTCTTGTTTTTCCTGCTTTACTAGTTTAGTCCAGTTTCAGAGTTGCTGATTCCTGGGCTTTGGTTGTAGTTCCTGTGTACTGTTTCCTTGCCTTATTTGGGGAAGGGAAGCTACCTTGCTTACCAGTGGGAGTGGGAAGCATTGAGCTGCCTTTGTCCAGTTTTGTGAGGTTTCAGCCAGTAACTAGTAGTTTATTGGTCGTTTGGGCCAGTTTCTAGCTTTTTCCAGCCCCTGGTATAAAACTTTCAGCTTGTACCTACTCAGCACAGACTCCACGTGGGCCAGCAGAGTAATCCAGGCTGCAGAGAGCTGAATAAGCGACTTTTCTTGATACTAAGTATATTTTTGTTGCTTTCCACATCTGAATGCCTAGCAACTGTATTTAGCCTGCCTTTCTGTTACATTGAAGCTGTTTTACTGCATTTAACTTAATATTGCACTTGGAATCCTTGTTTGTTACTATTTGACTGTATTTGTAGCAAATTCTTCTGTGTAAGCTGTAGTAGCTGATTCATAGCATTTATAAGTGTTTGCTGTACCTGTTTCTGCCTGTTTTGTGAAACAAAAAAAGAAAAAAAAGAAAAAATATCTCTTGTTTTTCCTGCTTTACTAGTTTAGTCCAGTTTCAGAGTTGCTGATTTCTGGGCTTTGGTTGTAGTTCCTGTGTACTGTTTCCTTGCCTTATTTGGGGGAAGGGAAGCTACCTTGCTTTCCTGCTTTACTAGTTTAGTCCAGTTTCAGAGTTGCTGATTCCTGGGCTTTGGTTGTAGTTCCTGTGTACTGTTTCCTTGCCTTATTTGGGGGAAGGGAAGCTACCTTGCTTACCAGTGGGAGTGGGAAGCATTGAGCTGCCTTTTGTCCAGTTTTGGGAGGTTTCAGCCAGTAACTCGTAGTTTATTGGTCGTTTTGGGCCAGTTTCTAGCTTTTTCCAGCCCCCTGGTATAAAACTTTCAGCTTGTACCTACTCAGCACAGACTCCACGTGGGCCAGCAGAGTAATCCAGGCTGCAGAGAGCTGAATAAGCAACTTTTCTTGATACTAAGTATATTTTTGTTGCTTTCCACATCTGAATACCTAGCAACTGTATTTAGCCTGCCTTTCTGTTACATTGAAGCTGTTTTACTGCATTTAACTTAATATTGCACTTGGAATCCTTGTTTGTTACTATTTGACTGTATTTGTAGCAAATTCTTCTGTGTAAGCTGTAGTAGCTGATTCATAGCATTTATAAGTGTTTGCTGTACCTGTTTCTGCCTGTTTTGTGAAAAAAGAAAAAAAAAAAGAAAAAATATCTCTTGTTTTTCCTGCTTTACTAGTTTAGTCCAGTTTCAGAGTTGCTGATTCCTGGGCTTTGGTTGTAGTTCCTGTGTACTGTTTCCTTGCCTTATTTGGGGAAGGGAAGCTACCTTGCTTACCAGTGGGAGTGGGAATCATTGAGCTGCCTTTTGTCCAGTTTTGTGAGGTTTCAGCCAGTAACTAGTAGTTTATTGGTCGTTTTGGGCCAGTTTCTAGCTTTTTCCAGACACTGGTATAAAACTTTCAGCTTGTACCTACTCAGCACAGACTCCACGTGGGCCAGCAGAGTAATCCAGGCTGCAGAGAGCTGAATAAGCGACTTTTCTTGATACTAAGTATAGTTTTTGTTGCTTTCCACATCTGAATACCTTGCAACTGTATTTCGCCTGCCTTTCTGTTACATTGAAGCTGTTATTACTGCATTTAACTTAATATTGCACTTGGAATCCTTGTTTGTTACTATTTGACTGTATTTGTAGAAAATTCTTCTGTGTAAGCTGTAGTAGCTGATTCATAGCATTTATAAGTGTTTGCTGTACCTGTTTCTGCCTGTTTTGTGAAAAAAAAGAAAAAAAGCAAAAAATATCTCTTGTTTTTCCTGCTTTACTAGTTTAGTCCAGTTTCAGAGTTGCTGATTCCTGAGCTTTGGTTGTAGTTCCTGTGTACTGTTTCCTTGCCTTATTTGGGGGAAGCGAAGCTACCTTGCTTTCCTGCTTTACTAGTTTAGTCCAGTTTCAGAGTTGCTGATTCCTGGGCTTTGGTTGTAGTTCCTGTGTACTGTTTCCTTGCCTTAATTGGGGGAAGGGAAGCTACCTTGCTTACCAGTGGGAGTGGGAAGCATTGAGCTGCCTTTTGTCCAGTTTTGTGAGGTTTCAGCCAGTAACTAGTAGTTTATTGGTCGTTTTGGGCCAGTTTCTAGCTTTTTCCAGCCCCCTGGTATAAAACGCGCTAAACGCGCGTTAGCGTGATTTAGAGCGATTTAGCGTGGAGCTGCCACTGTTGCACACTAGGGCAGTGCCGGTTAAGCAGGTTTAAACTATTCGGGCTACCTAAAGTCCACTCTTCAAATTTTGCCTTAAAACTACCTTCCTCGAACTATACTACTGATCAAATCAGGGTATCCTATAACTGAAAAGATCAACTCTACTTGACTCCAAGTAGACTATTCTCTATCTATTAAACCTAGCACTTGCTCCTACAGTACTTATTACCTTGATACGGCACTCTTGTCATAGATAGTACCCCAAAAGGCAACCCCCATTTCTCGGTCACCACGTCCCCGGAATCTTTTTAAAGTTTTTCGTCTACCCTTCTAGCATGTCGAGGGATCAGTTGCTAGTGTCCTCTCCTGCTCAGCTGGTGAACCTGGGAATATTGAGGCAATGTTTCAATTGCCTCATGTACACTGAACAACCCTTTCCTCCTCCCACAAAACACAAATACATGCGAGAGATGCAACTATACGGCCAAACTGGAGGCTGAGCTCTCTCAACATAGGACTGGCAAGACCAGTCAGGAGGAGAAGGTTACCACACACACTATAGACCCAGTCTCACATAGTACCATTACAACCTCAAATCATACACATAAACACACAAAGACATACTGAGGCTCTGATCAAAATCTACCAAAACAGCAGAGGCCACCAAAGCAGACACCCAAACAACCACCACCTCAGAACACAACACCCGCAACACATAGACCTCACAGTCAGAGTGTCAAACAGTCACAGCCCTTAAGGCCAAACACAATGCCAGACACACTAGTCATTGGTGACTCCATAGTCAGACACACTGATGTCCCGCTCACCAGACTGAGTAAGGAGAAGGTCACAGTAAGCTGCCTGTCGGGCGCTAGAATCCGCCACATAACGCAAGCACTCAGGTCTCTCAACAGCAGGTACAAATATGACTCGGTCATTGTCCACGCTGGTGTAATCGACCTGAGCCGTACCTCCTTGGACTACATGAAAAGAGACATTGAGGAGCTCTCTGATTATGTAGCCCAGGCAGGTATGACCCTGACCTTGAGCAGTATCCTACCTTCACCAAGAATGATGCCACAATACAGAGATAAGATGATCAGCTTTAACAATTGGCTTAAACACTGGTGTCATTCAAAGGGGATCCAGTATCTGTCTGCCTGGGATGACATGCTGGACAAGCCACGCTGCTTCATGGGCGGCTTGCACCTGTCACCCTGGGATTCGGATATTGGCAAAGGCTCTTGCCACCCCATAGTGCCTTTTTAGGCAAGGCTCAAATTCTAAACCTACCACCCTAGAACACAAAAAGGAAAAAACTAAGGGTAATGCTGCTCAATGCCAGAAGTCTAAATCTCAAAATGCACTCGAGGCCCTTCTCAGTATGGAGAACATCGATGTCTGTGCTGTGACAGAAACCTGGTTCAAGGCTCCTGAGAGCACCCCAGCGCTATCAGGTTTTACCTCATATCATGCGTTCGGACCCAAAATCCAGACAATACCAAGAAAGGAGGGTATCCATATTCATCAAGGACACCCACACCTCAAGACTGGTGGCAACGCGATGCATCGGAGACCATCCAGGTGCAATTAACCATAGGCAAGACTGCTCTGCAAATTGTAGCATGTTACAGGCCACCCTCACAAACTCAGGAAACTCACATGGCCTTCCTGAAAACACTAGAGGGATAAATGTATCACCAAACACCATCATACTAGGTGACTTCAATTACCCTAATATAGACTGGGAACACTACTCAAGCCCAAACACCCTAGCCCAAAAGTTCCTGGAATTCATAAACTCAAATGCCATGGAACAACTAGTCACCATCCCCACAAGAGGAGATAACATACTTGATCTCATCATCACGAACATGGGAGCACAATGTTCAACACCGGAAGTATACCCCTCACTGGTGAGATCAGATCACAAACTAATCTCGCTGGAGGTCCTCATCCCACCCCACCTGAAATAAAAAGACCACAGTAAAGAACTTCTCAAAAGCCGACTTCACACTTCTAAAGACTAGTGTGGTCTCCTTTCAGGCCCCGAGCCGGTGGAAAACAATACTCAAGCCGCTGAATCACTTACAAACGCCTTCTACCAGCACCTGCAGGACTGCATGGATAAGGCAATCCCAAGCAAAACAAAGACTCTTTGTACCAAAGGCAAGCGTCCAGTCTGGTGGACCCCAGCCATAAACAAACTCTACAACAAAGGAGGAAGCTACTACAAGATAGAGCAAAATCCTTAAAGGTAAGACACCCTTGATCACTATAAGTAAAAACTAAGAGCTCTCATAAAATCATCCAAAGCAAATTTCGAGAGAAAAATAGCTAAAGACTCAAAAGACAATCATAAGGCCTTCTTTAGCTATGTTAGAAACCTAGGAGGAAACTCCCAGATATGCTCAGAACTAGTTCAAAATGATGTGAAGATTACTGATCCTACAGACATTGCCAACATACTGGCTGACAGGTTCAGTGCAAACTTCTCCCCTCCCCAAAGGAGAGATATCTATACCAAATGAGTGCAGCCCCCAAACATCTCCAGCGCCCAAGTGAGAACTGCTCTCTCCAAAGCAAAAACACAGCATCCATGGGACCCGATGGTGTCCCGGCTGTGTGCTCCACGAACTCAATGAGGAATTAAACCCACAGCTAGGACAGCTGTTTAATCAAAGTCTTACCTCTGGATCATTCCAGGAGTGGCGCACTGCAGCTGTGGTCCCACTTCACAAAGGCGGTGCCTCCACAGACCCTGGAAATTACCGCCCATTAGCTTGACAAGCCTTATCTGCAAAGCCATGGAGAGGATCATAATGGACCTCATAAATAAAGACATAGGGAATTTGCAGACTTTGGATCCAACCCAGTTTGGCTTTGTCAAAGGCAGATCATGCCTTTTAAACTTGGTTGACTTTTTGAAACAGTCACCAAAGCCATTGATGAGGAAAGGCAGTCCATACAGCCTACCTCGATCTGGCTAAGGCCTTCGATACAATACCCCACTCGGGTATCATTGAAAAACTCATCAGCTTAAATGTTAACCCATACATCACAAGATGGGTTGCAAACTGGCTGAGTGACAGAACCCACAGGGTCAGAGTTGCTGGCGCCATGTCAGACTCAAAGCCTGTCACAAGTGGTGTCCCACAGGGCTCAGTCCTGGGCCCACTCTTGTTTGGCATCTACTTTTCAGTACAAGCAAACACAGGAGGGTTATGGCTGACAAAGTTTGCAGATGACTGCAAACTGGCCATAGTAGAAAACACATCTGACACAGATATCCTTCAGAAGGGTCTCACAGAAGCGGATAACTGGTGCCAGAGCCACGGCCTAAAGTTAAATGCCAAAAATGCATAGTCATACCCTTCGGAAAAACAAGGTTACCCCTAGCTACCAAATAGGTGGCAATCCACTGAGCACAGAAGAAGTTATCAGGGACCTGGGGACCCAGGTTGATAGTAGTCTGTCATTCGACACCCATGTAGCTAAAGTAGTTAGGAAGTCCTTCTACATTGCCCACCTTATCATGAAGGGATTCTCATCTAGATCAAGGGAGGTCATAGTCTCCCTTTACGCATCACTCATCAGACCAATGATTGAGTACAATGCCCCATTCGGAATGTATCTGACCCGACACTTGCAGCAGCTGGAGAGGCCACAAAAGTTCCTCACCAAAAGGATAAAGGGTCTCAAAAATCTGTCTTATGCTGCCCGACTGAAAGAACTCCAGCTCTATTCAGTCGCTTACCGCTTGCTCAGAGGTGATCTTTGCCTAACATACAAGGCCATGTCAAACCCAGATTTGATGAATATGCTTCACCTCAAAAAATCTAGATCCATCAGAGCCACAAGGCGGAGACTTAAACCTCGACACGGCTATTAATAGGACGTGCTGGAGAGATAGATTCATCACCCAAAGACTCCCTATGCTGTGGAACAAAATCCCGGTACATGTGAGGCAGAGCACCTCGCTGGCCTTGTTCAAGAGAAATCTTGACCAATGGATGGGAGATCGCAGATATACCCCAGGAATTACCTCAGTGTCACTGCTCGACAGAAGCACAGCAAAATAATGGGTATAGTTCCCCATACTAAAGGGGTGGCGTAAGCCACAAAACAATGCGCTAGGCTTATAAATGCCCTCGGGCAGATAGCCTAGTATGAACCTATGAACCTATGAACTACAAGATCCTACATCCAAACTTGAAAACACTACAGCTAGCTGCCTGGAATATTGCATAAAACAAAATAAGCCAGACTTATCTCAGAGGGTTAAGGACATTATCCTGGAGGCTCGCAGACCCCCCACAAGGAAGACTTATTCAGCCAAATGGAAAAGATACCTCATTTGGAGTGCAGCAAAAGGAGAAAATGTATCATTAACAAACATAGCTAACATCCTGGAATACTTAGCAGAACTTTTCCACAATGGCCTGTCTTACTCCTCCATTAAGATTCATGCATCAGCAATTTCAGCAGAATACAACATGGATCCTCCAGTCTTCTCTCATCCTCTACTCGGGCAGTTTGAGAGGAATTAAAAATGTAAAGCCTGCAAGGAAGCCACCCTTGCCTACATGGGACCTTAACTTTGTGCTGGAAAAGTTAACACTTCCCCCTTTCGAGCCAGCAGCAACAGCAGAATTACAGTTCTTATCTTGGAAAACTGCTTTCCTGCTTGCAATCACTTCAGCAAGAAGGGTTTCTGAATTACAGGCATTAATGGCAGTACAGCCCTTCCTTATTTTCCATCAGGATAGAGCGTCCTTGAGAACCAACCCTACTTTTATGCCATCATTGAACCAAGCAATCCACCTACCAGCATTCTTCCCCAACCCACAGAACAGGGGGGAAAGATTACTACATACCTTGGATGTGCACAGGCAATTGCGCTACTGTCTGGACAGAACCAAGACCAACAGAAAAACTGACCAGCTTCTGGTAGCATATGTAACAGGAATGGAAGGAAAAGCAATTTCAAAACAGACAGTCTCAAAATGGATAGGAAATTGCATTAGATTTTGTTACTCTTTTCATGGAAAGACAACTCCAGAAAACATCAGACCTCACTCCACAAGGGCTACAGCCACTACTACAGCTTTCTTACGAGGAGTGGCTACCAAAGACATTTTAGAAGCTGCTACTTGGAGCTCCGTGCATACATTTGCCAAGCATTATAATCTACCTTTATACTCCAGATCCCGAGCAGGTTTTGCAACTGCTGTTTTGCAAGGGATCTTAACTACACCATAATCATCTTAGTGCCTCCTCCCCCAGTTTGGCTATGGTATTCTACCCATATGTTAGGACTGCAGATGCATCCCTGAAGGACATAGCACAGTTTTGTACCTACCATAAATGTAGATGTCCGAGAGGTATGCATCTGCAGTCAGGATTACCCACCCTCCCTCTGTGGTACTCCTAGGGTATTTGCCCATCTTGTAGCTAGCTGGGGGAATCTATTATGGTGTATTTGTTTGTATATATGTATATACATGCTTATATTGTTTGCTCTCTACTATTTGGAATCTTTTGCATTTATCCAAATTTAGCCTTCCTAGAGGGCACCTGGCATCTGGGGCAAGAAACACTGAGGAAAATGGCGTCGGCTGATGCCTTTATACCCAATTCACAGCAGCTATGACGTCGGGTGAAGTGCGACATCAGCCAAGGCCAGACCCAGACTTTGGAATCCGGCCGACCGAAGGGCTGCCTGAGGCAGGACAACCCATATGTTAGGACTGCAGATGCATACCTCTCGGACATCTACATTTATGGTAGGTACAAAACTGTACTTTCTTCGTGTTTCACTGTTGTAGTCATTACATTTGGGTAATCTGCTTGCAGGTTCCCCTCAGTCGGCCTGATTAACAAAGCCTTAGGTCCTGCGTCGGTTGCTGTCCCTTCTCCCATGACGTGAGGTCGTCAAAACATGCAGCTGATGCCATTACATCAGTCTTTCTTGCCGTGCGGTGTCCAAAGCAGAAGCAGTTTGCAAGTGACGGTCGGCCGACTCCTTTAATTTTCATTTTTGAGTTTCAGAACCGAAGTCTTCAACTAAAAGCTAAGTACCCCATCGGGGAAACTTTTTATTCCTCCTTCCCAATGTCAGTAAAAGTTAATAATTGCATTACTTGTGGAAAGCAAATGACTCCTAAAGATTTTCATTCATACTGTATTCCTTGCTTAGGCCCCCACCACGACGTACCTTGCTGTCAGTTTTGTGCTTTATTTAATCAGCGCACTATCCGTCTGTATATTTTTGCCTCTAAATATTTTGGTTCTTTGTTTAATTATCCAAAAATGTTGTCTGTTAGCCATCCATCTACCGTAATTCTGAAAAAACACAAAGGTAAAGACAGAGACAGGCCGCCGAGTTCCAAAACTGCTGATGACGATTCTCCTAAGCCAGTCACCAGTTCACCGGTACTCAGTGAGGCGCTTTCGCAGCCCCTGATTCCCGCTACTTCTGATTCGCAGGCCTCTACTGAGACCCATTTGGAGTCCGGTATGCCGCGAGATACTTCAACTATGAAACCCGCGGATGTCTGTACCTTGGATGGGTCCGGAGCCGCTGTGCAGGCACTGGCTTCTGAGGGTGTATTCAGGCCTACGGACTTGCATATTAAATCAACGCCACCTTCATTAATAAAGCCTAAATCGTGATCCATGTCTAAAAAACGGACACCCAGGCCACATGCTCAGACCTCTATGCCTAAACAAAAAATGATAAAAATGGCTGAAGATCTAATAACTCTAATCAGGGGTAATCAACCCCCCCCCCCCCCCAAGAGGCCTAGGGCTGAGCTTAATTATGAATCTACTGATCAGGATTCTGTTTTTTCTTACTCTTCTGATGACCTGGATTTGTCCTTACCCACTTATGAGGATTCTGATGCAGAGGACTCTATTCCCTCTGCTTTTTCCTCCTGAGGATTTTTCTTTTGGGCAAACCTTACATACTCTGAGGGAGCATTTTCAGTGAGAAAGCCAGGAATTTTCTGATTCAAAAAAGAGGCTTAGGGATTTCCTTCTCTTACCTCGGCATAGGCCTTTTGGCTATTCCTCCTGTACTAGACATTGTTGATGATGCTTTCTCGGAATCCAGTTTGGCCCCTGATTCCCTGCCTCCTGCTCCCAATAAACCTGACAGAAACTTTAGGGTCCCCGAGTCCCATAAGTTCCTTTTCAAAAATCCTATTGTAGACCCAGAGCCTATTTCACAGGGGCCCAAGGGCATTAAGACTTCTACTGCTAAAAATCCTACTAGAGACTCCAGATCGCTGAATAGATGGGGTAAAATGGTTTATACTTCAGCAACCTTGGCAATTAGAGCTTTAAACTGCCAAATTCATATGTTAAAATATCAGCAACATGTTACTGGACTGTTTAAACAGAAAATGATGTTGATTTCTGACCGTGTGGAAAATAAAGACTTACAGGAGTTAATGCATTCTGCTGAACAAGTTGGAAAACATACTTTGCAATGTGGTTTTGATTCTTTAGAGGCCTCTTGCAGGGCTACTGTTACTGGGTCTTTACTTAGGCCTGTTTGGCTTAAAGAGCAATCTTTGCCTGATCATGTTAAAGCTAAATTGTTGGATGCTCCTTTAAATCAGGTCCACCTGTTTGGCAAAAAGGCTGAAGAAGTCCTTAAAAAGATGGAATATAAAGCTAAATCTATGCAAACTGTTAAAGATTTTTTGCAAGTTCAGTCTCCTAGATTTAGTAGACACTGGCCTTCTAAGAATTGGTCCTTTCCAGCCCCTTCCAGGTCTTCTCAAGCCAAACCCAAACACACCAAAACCGCCAGGTTGCAGTCAAGGGGATGCACAGAACTAAGCAGTGGGAGGCCTCCACTTCCAAATATAGGAATAATAAGACTCCTCCCTATGGTAAACTGTCTGAATGACTTCCTTTTAAAATTTCCAAGCACTTATCAACTGACTGCCCCTTTGGGGGGAAAGATTGCTCTTCATGCAAAGAATTGGGAACTCATTACCCAGGACAAATGGGTTTTAAATATATTGTCCCAGGGGTACAGATTTCACTTCCACACATTGCCAACACCAAGCGGGTGGCCGGACCTACCCCCCAAATCAGTGGCCAGAGGCCCAAAAAATAGAAGTTATGTCCTTACCATAACGTTCCATGTGGAGTGTTCATCTCGCCTTTGTTCTTACACCTGGGTTCGGAGCCGATCCTCGGCTCCGTGTCGGCCGCTTAGCAAAGCTCTGCATCGAGAAGAAGCTGGAGACCAACCTAACTCCCACAATCCTCCTCTGCCTTTACCTCAGATCTAGTTTGCAAGCAAACCAACAGAAATAGAAGAGAGAAAAACACATTCATGCCAAACAAAAATAAACATAGCTAAAATACCTAGCCATAACAACTGCTCCAGGCAGAAGCAGGAGAAACAAACCAGGCACCTAAACTGGACGTCCCTCCGGAGGGTGGGAATGTAAGAACAAAGGCGAGATGAACACTCCACATGGAACGTTATGGTAAGGACATAACTTCTATATGTGAGAGTGTTCAATCTCGCCGTTTGTTCTTACACCTGGGTAGCGTCCCTAGCTCCATGTTCCTGAGGAACTCAGGGGAGAACGTTCCTGAGCACAGTGGAACCAAAGGTTGCCCTGTCCCTAGAAATCCTGTCTACTTTGTAATGAGAAATGAATGTATGTGGTTTAGACCAAGTGGCAGCCGCACAAATAGTGTCTAACGGCAGGCGGGCTGCATGAGCCAGGGATGTAGATACTGATCTTGTAGAGTGCCCTTTGGGCTCGACAGGTAAAGTTTGTTCAGAGGCAGTATAAACAAAAACAATGCAATCAGAAAGCCATTTGGACAGGGTTCGTTTTGTAACTGCCATACCTTTCTTGCTGTCTGAGAAGGCTACAAAGAGCTGGTCTGTTTTTCTGTGATCCTTTGTTCTGTCCAAGTAAAATCTGAGTTGTCTATGAACATCTAACTTGTGTAACATATATTCCAACTTATTGGAATGGTTCTTGAAAAAGGTGGGGAGTTCAATGGACTGATTAATATTATTAACTGAGCACACTTTGGGGAGAAAGGATGGATTAGTGCGAAGAGATACTCTATCAGGGTGAAAGATCAAATAAGGATGTTTAGTAGAAAGAGCTTGAAGCTCCGATACCCGCCTGGCCGATGTGATAGCCACCAGAAAAAGGGTCTTCCATGACAAAAACTTCAAAGGACAGGAAGAGGCTGGTTCAAAGGGTGGTAGCATTAGCTGTGACAAGAGAAGGTTCAAGTTCCAAGGTGAAGTAGGACTTCTAACCAGTGGTCTAATATGGAAAGATCCTTTTAGAAAGGCCTTACAAAGTCTGTGAGCCATAATAGGAGCCCCACTTTCCCCCACATGAAAGGTTGATATGGCAGCTAATTGCACTCTCAAAGTGGCAGGAGAAGCCCCTTGGTGGAACAGTTCAGTTAAAAACTCCAAGACCTTATTCAAAGGAGCTATTACGGGATCCAATTGTTGTGTAGTTGCCCAGTGCACAAAACGCTTCCATTTACTAGTGTAGATCTTTGTAGTGGAAGCTTTATGAGAAGCCACCAGGATATTTTGAACTGCTGGGGATAGAAGATCAGACCTGGCTAAGAAGGGAAGCGGAGCAGCCAAGCTGCTAGTCTGAGGGAGAGAAGCGTCGGGTGGAGAGCCCCTGACGAATGGGTCAGTAGATCCGGCTCTGGGTCCAGGATCCAGGGTTCCCGCATTTGGTGTGCCGGAAAAGAGGGAAACCAGATTTGACGAGGCCAGAATGGGGCAATGAGGATAATTGTCCTTTGCAGGTTGCTGGCTTTCTGTAGAAATTTTGAAATCAGGGGAACAGGAGGAAAAGCGTACAGGAGACCCGGGGGCCAATCGTGAACCAGAGCGTCCCTGGGGACTTCCCCTGGAGGGGGTAATAGGGCAAAATAGCTTCTGCATTTGGCGTTCATTGGAGACGCAAACAGATCGCAGGAAGGCTGGCCCCACTTGCGAAATATCTCCTTCGCAACTGACTGTTTGAGGGACCACTCGTGAGGTAACAGGATGGCTCTGCTCAACCTGTCCGCTATGACGTTGCATAACCCCGGGATGTGCGTTGCTATCAGAAAACGACCTGTGGACTCCGCCCATTGCCAGATTCTCATGGCCTCTCTGCATAGTTGATAAGACTTGGTTCCCCCTTGCTTGTTTATGTACCAGACTACGGACATGTTGTCCGTCTGAACTGCAATTGTCCCTAGAGGAAGAAGGGGAGCAAAGTGTTGCAACGCTAGAAACACTGCCCTCAACTCTAGAACATTGATGTGCAGATTGTACTCCAAATTGGTTCATTCGCCTTGGACTGTCTGTCCCTGAAAGATGCCCCCCCACCCTATCAGGGAAGCGTCCGTGGTCACCGTTGCTGTCTGCGAGGGGAGCACAAATGGTCTTCCGCTGGAAAGATTGCAAGTCCGTAGCCACCAAGCTAGGTGTGATTTGCATATGTTTGTGATGAGAATTTCGTGCGTCAGAGGTAGCTTTTGGAATGACCATTGTGCAAACAGTAGCCATTCAACTCTCATGTGCAGTCTTCCCAAGGGTATCGCAATTAGAGAAGCTGCCATGAGTCCCAAAACCTTCAGAACTAGTTTCACCGGGGATTTTCTGGATGATAGAAGAAGATATATATGGTTTCGTAGGGAGTTTATCCTTTCTGGAGGAAGCCTTAGAATTAAGCAACGTGTATCCAATTCTGCTCCTATGAATGAGATATGCTGTGATGGCTGTAGTAAGGATTTTTCGAAATTTACGGAAATTCCGAGATGTACACAAAGTTGTAGCGTGTAATCCCTGGCCTGAATCAGTCGACGCTCGGTGGTGGCAGAAAGGAGCCAGTCGTCCAGATACGGAAACACCTGGAATCCCAGGCGTCTCAAGTGAGACGCTACCACTGCCATACATTTGGTGAAAACCCTGGGGGCTGAGGTCAGACCAAAGGGCAGGGCTCGAAACTGATAATGACTGGCTCCCAGCCGGAAGCACAAGTGATCCCTGGATGCCCTGGCCATCTTGATGTGGTAATATGCGTCCTTTAGATCTATTGAGCACATCCAGTTGTCCTTCTGTAGAAATGGAAGGATCGATTGAAGCGTGACCATCCGGAACTTTTCCTTCTTGATGAAGGTATTGAGTTTGCTTAGGTCTAGAATTGGCCTCTAGTCCCCTGTCTTTTTTGGAACTAAAAAGAACCTTGAGTAAGTTCCGAATCCTCTTTGGTCCGCTGGGACTGGTTGGATGACTCTTTTTTCTAGCAGCTTTGAAATTTCTATAGCTGCAGGACCTCGCAGATGGGGCGGCACATCTGGAAGTCTTTTCTGTGGGATTGGGGGCAATAGGAAGGGAATTCTGTATCCTCTGGTAACAATGCTTTTTACCCAATTGTCTGATGTAAGATTTTGCCAGGCCTGAGGGTATAAAGCTAAGCGACCCCCGACTGCCTCCAGAGCAGGACAGTCGGGCCTCCTCTCAGGAGTGCTGGAAAGGTTTCCCGGGGAGTGTATCCCTGTCACCTTGGTTCTGCGGACCCCCTCTGCCACCAGAGCGACGTCTTCCACCTCTGCCCCCTCCTCTGCCTCTAGAGGGGGCATCACCCTGTGTGCCTGGGAAAGATCCTTGGGGTTTTAGAAACCACATTTTTCCACCACATTGCCCTTTGGGGTACGATCTAGATGGGGTGGAAAAACGGACTCTGACAGCAGACAGAGTCTTTCCCTCTTGCTCACACCGGGTAAGGGTCTCCTTTACTTTGGGGCCAAAGAGAGTGGCACCATCAAACGGGGCGTTAGTAAAGGAAGACTTGAAGGCTTCCGCAAATGAACATAAGCGCATCCAGGATTGTCTACGAAGAGCAATCGCTGAAGCCGCTGCCCTACTCGATCCTTCGGCTGCATATGAGATCAGCCTCATGGACGAGTTTGCAATAGATGTAAGGGTATTGAGATGTGCTGTAACCTTCTCCGAGACAGCAGCATCTGTAGTACCCTGGAGGGTATCTCCCAACTCTTTGACTAGATCCCTCTGTAGCCGTGTGAAGTGGGTCAAATAGTTCAGGGATCGCATAGAAAAAGCCGCTGAACTAAAAATGCGCTTCCCATACCTGTCCATAGTCCTAGAATCTCTGTTAGGCGGATGGACGGTGAGGAAGATTCGGACATCTCCTTTTTCGTGGCAGCTGCCACCACCATAGCGTCCACTGGCACTCCCTTTGTCAGATAAGCCTTATCTTGGGGGGCAGTAATATATTTGTTAGGCTTTCTAGGGACTGGCTCCACCGTGTCAGGTGCCTCCCACGCCCTTCGAGCAATCAGTTCCATCAACTCATCGAAGGGCGGAGTGACCCAGGAGGAGGAAGGGCGAGCACCGAATGCCTTCAGCAAGACTGACTCATCCTCAGAAGGGGGAAGGGCTTGCCAATCACCTCTCTGTTTTAGGATCTCCAGGATGTCAGAAAAGGTGACATCCTCCGAGGGTGATTTTGGGGACCCTTCTGACTCATCTAAGTCAGTGTCCGATGTCAGTGATTCTTGTGGAGAATCTAAGTGTCTCCTCTTACACAGTCTTTTCCTCGGAACTTCCTCGGGGGGGGGCATCCGAAGAAGCCTCCGAGGAAGAGGGGGCACCCTCTAGGGGTGACTGAGACACTGGTGCTCGACGCTTAGACGTAGCCGTGGATGCAGAGGAGGATAACGGCCCTTTAGGGGAAGGAGAAGCTGTTTCTGCTGAAGTGGTTGTCTGAACTGACAACACCTTCCTCATGAGTTCGAAGGCCCCCGGGTCCCGAGTCGAGGTATCCCCCGGTTCCGAAGAAGTCGGAGGAATCCCCGAGACAGGCACCGAAGGCATCGACCCCGAGGACGGAGCCGAGTCGATCCCAGCCGAGGCCCCGAGAGGGAGCGTCGGAACCGAAACATCAGTCCGACTCTCAGTCCCGGACCCAAGGATGGATCTTCGGCTCCGAGACTCCGGTATTGGATCCGACGGAGTCGAGGTGAACGGTACCGACCGAGAAAAGGACGGATCCGGCACCGAGGGCTCCACAATCAACAGATCAGCCTCTCCCGGCTCCGAAGACTGGATGGGCCTCGGAGGAGGAACAGGTGGAGATAGTGGAAGGCCTTCGAGTCTCGACACCAACTGGGAGGAGACAGAGATAAGTTTGGACAAGGCCGTATTCTCCATCAGTTTCTGCACCACGCGGTCTACATCGGTGTGGGAGAGGGGCCTGGAAGAACGCGTCGAAGGAATCTAAGACGGAGCCGACCTCAAAAGTACAGGTGGAGGGAGCTCCGTCACAGGTTCCAAGACTCGAGGCTCGGTAACTGACAACAGTTCAACACTCGGCCCCGAAGTCTGTGGAACCGGTGATCGAACTTTGAATGAAGAGCTCGGAGCCGATGACTTGGGCTCCGACGTCTTCGATTCCTTCGAGGACTTAGATGCCTGGTCTGATGCATCCAGAGCCTCTTGGAATGCAGGCTTCAAAAGACCCCTATCCATAAGCTTCCTGCGCCTCTGTCATGACCCTCCCACTGAAAGAATGACAGATGGAGCAGTCCTCTTGCAGATGGAGAGGGCCAAGACAGTAGACACAGGAGCTATGATTGTCTGTGACAGACATCTTCTGTCCACATTGGCACCGTTTGAAGCCTGATTTAGCTTTTTCTGACAGGTTAGCAAAATCAATCCAGAAAACAGAGAAATAGCCAGTAGTAAATGTCCAATCCAGTAAAAGTTGTCAAATCCAGTAAAAAATTGTCAAATCCTGTTAATAAAGTCACATCCAATAGTCAACTCCAGTAAAAGGGTGGGGTAGGCCCCGAGGGAATAACTCAAAGAAGTATATAAAAATTATATACGGAACCGAGAAACCCTCGATACACTACTCATACACACACACAATCAACTTTAGAAGAGTTTTATACTAAAAATAATACAAGAAATATAAGAAATAATTAATCTTAGCTTTGAGGTGGTCCGAGCTCATCAAAATGATGCGAACGTTGCAGCGGCAAACTAGATCTGAGGTAAAGGCAGAGGGGGATTGTGGGAGTTAGGTTGGTCTCGAGCTTCTTCTCAATGCAGAGCTTTGCTAAGTGGCCGACACGGAGCCGAGGATCGGCTCCGAACCCAGGTGTAAGAACAAACGGCGAGATTGAACACTCTCACATCAAGTACTTTCCCTCTTAAGCATGGGGGCTATTCAACTGGTACCAGAATAGGAAAAGGGACAAGGTTTCTACTCAAGACTTTTCCTGGTACGCAGAAATGACTATTCATGGCGTCCTATCATGGACCTGTCTACACGAAACACCTTTCTGGAGATTCCACAATTCAAGATGCTGACTCTTCACCATTTACTTCCTATGCTAGGCAAAGGCGCCTGGTTGGCAACACTAGATCTAAAAGAAGCATACCTGCACATCCCAATCAGGGAGTCTTGCAAAAAATACCTACGCTTCAAAGCAGGCTACATGCACTATCAGTTCTCTGCACTGCCCATTGGCTTATCTACTGTGCCCAGGCTATTCACAAAGTGCCTAGCTCCACTGATTGCATTTTGCAGACAAATAAGTATTCAAATATACCTATACTTGGACGATTGTCTAAGTCAGGCAGAAAGCCAGGACATACTTTTGTGTCATCTGACATTTGTAAAAAGGGTTGTAACTTGTCTGGGGTACACCATAAACGAAAATAAATAGCAACTGGTACCCTGTCAACAAATTATATTCCTGGGAGCAAGCTTGAATACAACTTCCCATATGGCTTACCTCACGCCAGAAAAGCAAATTCATTTGACAACCTACTTCAAACAAGTGGCCACAAAAGCCCTGCTACCTGCAAGACAAATACTGCAAGCCTTTGAGTTCATGGCCTCCTGCATTCTTCTAATTCCATATGCAAGACTGCATATGAGGAAACTACAGTGGTATCTAAAAAGTCTAGAGTCTCAACATTCTCACAGCCTAGAAAGAATGATTCCTATCATACCTTGCCTACGCCTTGAGTTCCTTTGGTGGGCAGTGGCCTGCCACTAAAACAAGGGACTACCTTTCACACCACCCCTGCCGCCCAAACCCTAACTACAGATACATCAGACTATGCATGGGGGGGCTCACCTGGCAAGGAAGTGCATTCAGGGCAAATGTAACTCAAGTCAAATGCACCTGCATATCAATCAAAAAGAAATGTTAGCTGTACAGAATGCTCTGACAGCCTTCAAGGACTACATTCTTCCAGGACAAATAATGGTAAAGATGGACAAGACCAGGGTTATGTGGTACATAAAAAATCGTTGGGGTACACATTCTTACCCCCTCTGCAGACTAGCCATGGCGTTGTGGAACACAGCCTTGAGCTACCAAGTGCATCTACAAGCTCATTTCCTGCTAGGAAAGTTAAATACACTGGCAGACGGACTAAGCAGAAACTTTATGGACCCAAACGAGTGGAAACTGGAACCACGGATTTTCAACATGTTGACAAGCGAATGGGGGAGCCCAGATATAAACCTGTCTGCCTCCCCCTAGAACTACCAATTGGACAAATTTTGCACAAGGACTCCCCACAAAGAAGCCTGGAAAGTGGATGCTCTGTCCTTCAGCTTGAAAAGCCTGTCAGTCTATGCCTTCTCCCCTCTGCCACTGCTCTCCAAATACCACTAAAAGTCAAACAGGACAAACCAAGGATGATTTGGTTGCTCCAGACTGGCCGCGCCAATACTGGAACCCTCTCCTGCGCAGTGTGTCATGATTATCTCCATGGCACCTGCCTCAGACTCCTTCCTTGCTGTCTCAGCAGGAGAACCAGATTCTGCACCCTCAGCTTCCAACACTGAACCTTGCAGCCTGGCTTATTACTTAAATTCTCCCTTACCATCCCTCAGCAAACCTATGATGGATGTCATCTTAGAGGCAAGGAGGCCTAGTACTAGAAAATCTTATGCTGAAAAATGAAAAAGCTTCTGTGCCTGGAACCACTCTCAAGGGATGAGCACAGCAGTGCCCAATTTACCTCAGATTTTACAATACTTAACTGAGATGCTTCACAAGGGCCTGTCTTTTTCCTCTATTAAAATCAACGCCTAAGCCATTAAAGCTCATTATAACACAGAACCTCCACTCTTCTCTCATCCACTGCTCAAGCAGTTCCTCAGAGGGACCAACAATTTGAGACCACCCAGGAGAGCCCCAACCCCAGCCTGGGCCCTTAACTTTGTAATGGAGAAACTCACTCTCCTTCCTTTCGAGCCAGCTGCTACTGCAGACTTAACATTTCTTTCTTGGAAAACAGCTTTCCTTTTAGCAATCACTTCAGCTAGAAGGGTATCTAAATTACAGGTCCTTATGGCAGTGGAGCCTTTCATTATCTTTCATGCAGACAGGGTGTCGCTCAAGACCAATCCATCCTTCATGCCCAAGGTGGTGGTATCCATTGTGGCTCTAAATCAGTCCATTCATTTGCCAATCTTCTTTCCAAATCCACAGAACAAAGGGGAACAGATTCTGCAGTCCTTGGATGTGCACAGACAACTTATATTCTACTTGGACAGGACTAAACCTCAAAGAAAATCTGAACTGCTTGTAGCATTTGCTGCAGGGGCAGAGAGGAAGGCTGTTTCAAAACGACCATTTCTAAATGGATAAGCCATTGCATTATTTTCTGCTATAAGGACCATAGAAAACCTATCCCCCAGGGGATCAGACCTCACTCCACCAGGTCTGCATCTACTTCTACAGCCTTTCTCAGAGGCGTTCCTACCAGGGAATTCCTAGAAGCTGCTACCTGGAGTTCTGTACATACTTTCACCAAGCATTACCATTTGCCAATTTTCTCTAAATCCAGAGCTGGCTTTGCCACTGCAATCTTGCAGGGCCTTATAGCTGCTCCTAATGCTATTTAAACTCCTCCTCCCAACCGTAGCTTTCGGAATCTGCCCAAATGTAATGACTGCAACAGTGAAACACAAAGAACATAGTACAGTTGTGTGCACTTACCGTAAATGTAGGTGTTCGAGTATATTCACTGTTGCAGTCCTGGTTAACCCTCCCTCCTTCCCCCTAACTTCTTTTGGCTATACCTCTACTTTTCTTTACTATGCTTAAAAGCCTTTTTGGTGTATTTGCTTTTATGTTGAAGGTATACCTTTGTGATTGCTCCCCATTAGGGGGCACCTGACATCTGGTGCAAGAGAAACTGATGTAATGGCGTCTGCTGCATGTATTTATACCCCTGACGATCTGACGTCATGGAAGAAGGGACAGCAACCGAAGCAGGACCCAAGACTTTGTTAATCAGGCCGACTGAGGGCAACTTGCAAGCAGATTACCCAAATGTAATGACTGCAACAGTGAATACATTCGAACATCTACATTTATGGTAAGTGTACACAACTGTACTTTCTGCCACAAGGGACCCACGTCCACATGCTTGGAAAGTGGTCACCTTCTCCTTTCCTTGGTGGGGAATGTATCTCTCTATGCCTTCTCACTGATTTGGGAAGTCCTCCCGAAAATCCAGAGGGACAAAGCCCGAATCCTGTTGGTGACCCCCTTTTGGCCAAGACAGCATTGGTTTCCAGTTCTCCACCTACTAGCCAAGGGCAAGCATCACAGGTTACTCCACTGAATAGATCTGCTCACACAGGACAGGTGTCTCTACCACACCCTCAGGTGAACAGTCTGAAACTGACCTTATGGGTGATAGGGTTGTAATCTGCTTTAGACACTTATACCCAGAGGGCGTACTCCGTGTTCTGCAGGAGGACAGAAAACCTAGTACCAGGAGAAGTTATGTATCTAAATGGAAGAGATTCTCCAGGAGGTGTCAGAGGAAAAAACAGGACCCTATGACTACTTCTGTACCCTTGGTCCTTTCCTGTTTGTTTGAGCTCTTTTCCTCAGAACTAACTTACTCTTAAAAGTCCATTTGTCTGCCATCTCTGATTGTCTGCCCATGTTACCACCTTTGGCTTCAAGATTGGAAGTTAAGCTTTTCCTGAAAGGGGTACTTCATATTAGACCCCCCCCCCCAGAAAGCCTTCTTGGGACCTGAATTTTGTGTTAGAAAAACTTACATTGCCACCTTTTGAACAAGCACATTCAGTATCCCTAAAACTGTGCACCCTGAAAACAGTTCTGCTTGTGGCCCTTACTTCCGCCAGGAGGATATCAGAGATACAGGCCTTTATGGCTACCCCTCCTTACCCAATTTTTCACAAGGAGAGAGTTGCCCTTAGGACTAACCCCTCATTCGTGCCTAAGGAGGGTTACTGAACTCTCATTAAACCAGACCATTAACCTGCCTATTTTTTGTACCTTTTTCCTCAAAATCACTCAGACAGGGCTCTGCATTCTTTAGATGTCCACAGACAACTGAGGTACTTAGACAAAACCAGACCTATTCAAAAGTCTGACCAGCTATTCATCTCCTTCCATCTAAGGGCTCTAGGGAAGGCAGTCTCCAAACAGACCATTTCATCATGGATCGCTAAGTCCATTGGCATATGCTACTCCTGTCATGGGAAGACTTTACATGGACATGTCAAATCCCACTCCACCAGGGCAGCTGCTTCCTCAGCTGCCTTTTTCAAAGGAGTTGATTACACCTGAATTTTAGAAGCTGCCACTTGGGCTTCAGTACACATCTTTACCAAACATTGCAAACTGGACCTAGTCTCTAGAGGCAGAGCTGGGTTTGCAAGATCAGTTCTTCAGAGTCTCATTGACCAGGGACCCCACTCCTCCACCCAGGCTCATACCTAAAAGCTTTGGTACTCTCCCTACTATAATGAATACTGTAACATGAGAATAGAAGGACATAGAATAGTTGTGTAAAAACTTACCATAACCTTAGGTGTCCTTCAGTTCCATGTTGCAGTAGTCAATTCTTCCCTTCTGCCCCCTCTTCCTTACCTGTCTAACATACTTTTGCTTACTTGTGGGGGCATAGTCACCCTTTTTTCACAGTTTCTCCACTATACACAGCCTATTAAGTACCCTAGTGTCTTGTCTACATGCGAGTCTCAAGGGTCTACCCATTTTGACAGTCATTAAACCTCCATAAGTACTACTGTGTCAGTCCATTCTGAAGTGGGTATGTGCAGACGTCACTTTTATACCCTGTGTCAGTTTATGGCTCTGACAGTGGACGTCACATGTACCCTCCTGGACCAAAGACTTTGGTATACTGGCTGGATGTCAGTGCTGCAGGCAGCAATCTCCCTACAGTTATGAATACTGCAACATGGAAGATAAGGTTATGGCAAGTTCTTACACATTATTCTTTCTCCCTTTTAATGGAAGTGGCCAGTGGCAATTACCCCAAGCTTCTGCATAGACTGGATCTACTCACATAGCATCAGGTGTGAATGGTACACCTCGGCTTAGAGCAGTTGCAACTGACAACTTGGTTGACTAGATTTTGATACCTTTTAGGAACTTGTTCAGTGAGCATGTACAGCACGTATTTAAGGAGGCAAGAAGGCCTGCAACTAGAAAATGTTACATTTACAAATGAATTAGGCTTTCTAGGTGGTGGCTATCCAATAAGAGGTCCTGAAAGGGTTTTAATCTTTCTGGTATTGAAATGTGTGAGCTACTTAGAGATGGTTTGTCACTTATTTCTACTAAAGTGCATCTTGCGGACATCTCAGCTTGTCTGCCCTTGGATCCACCTTTTTTGTCTCTTTGTTGTCAAGCAGTTGTGAAAGGAGTGTATGTCCGACCCCTCAAAAGTAAATCTCTCCTCCTCGGGATCTCAACTTTGTTCTTGAAAAATGCCTTTGCTTCTTTTTGCAGCTGCTTGTCGGGCTGTTTTATGGTTCATTACTTGGAAGACTGTTTTGCTAATTGTCCTATTTGCACAGAGCTGCAAGCTGTCATAATGGGCCAACCAAGTTTGATTTTTCACAAGGACATAGTTGTGTTATGCACTAATCTGTCATTAGTGTCTTATGTTGTTTCTAAGTTTACCTTGATGGGGTGGGGGGTGGGGTTTTGAGAGCATGTCTTTTGGAATCGGGCCCATAGTGTAGTCATGTGAAAGTCATTTCAAATGTCTTGTAATAAGAAAACGTATTTACTCCATTCTTACATTCAGGGTATTTAAGGGAGAGTATATGCATTTTGATGATAAATTAACTAATTTAAATAGTATTTAATATAGTATGACTGTTACTGTTAAACCCTGTTAAGAGGCATATTGTATTGTAAAAAATTGGATGTTTGAGGTTAATAAATCCAGTAGTATGTTTCATATCTGTGCATTTACATTGGGTATTGCATGTGATAGAATGGATTTAGGCACTATAGAATACATTTTGAAAAAACATTTGAAGATGTATAGACAGATATTGTAAAGTGAATATGACAATGTTAAAATAACTATGCAAGTAAAACTGAGTTATGAAGTTAGAAACAAAAAAATGACTAAGTACACATAATGGAAGATTCTTACATAAAGTCTTGAAGATTTGAGTGACGCACAGGATAGAATGATAAAGGAAAGATAAGAAAGAAGGTAAGAAAGGATAAAATATGTGGGAAACATCAAATTCCTTATGTTGGTTAATACTGAAAAAAATTACCAGTAAAAGGACAAACATACACAGTAACACACAGTATAAACAAGAAGGGAAAGAATGTGTAAAATTTGTAAAGTCGAAGAAATGATAGAATATGTTTTGATTTGGTTGTGAAAGAGTTAAAGTTTGGACGAAGTTTAAAGTATTGATATGTTGCAAAAATACATTTAAATATGAATTATGGGCTAGAATTAACAGAAGTGGTAGAAGTATTATTTGGTACCCTATGGGAATATCTGCAAGTCTAGATACAAAGAATTATTATGTAACAAATTATATGGGATTGTGCTGCTTTGGGATAATTAAGATGGTTATGGAAGAAAGGTGAGGGAATTATTTTTGTGTCTCTCTCTCTCTAGTAGTTTGTTTATCCTGTGTTGGCAGGGTAAGTCCTGTTAGGCTAGTAGCCTGTTTTTCAGGGGAGACCCAAAGTGGTATTTGTACTAGTAGTAGAAATTTGGTCAGGCCATTGGGGAACTTCCCATCCTCTTTTTGATAGGTGCTGTGCGGTCTTTTACATCCAACTTCGTTACCACCAACACATGAATATAGGGCTTTGTTTAACATCTCATCCGAAGGACGACATACCCAGAAATGCAGCACCCCCTGTTATATGCCTTCCTTCTTTTGATGAATGCCATGAGAATCTTTTACATCCATCTTAACTACCACTGACTGACTCAGGCAAATGGTGCCTTGGTTTAACATCTCATTCGAAGGATAGCACCTTATTTATGTTGCTTTGCAGTATCAGTATCGGAAAAATGAATTAAAGCACCTGTTGTAGGTGTATACCCCACAGTTTTCTGATTTTTCTACATGTTGAGCCACTGACACTGATGATCCTGTACCTGTGCATAATTGAATCTTTCAGCTGAGATGTGACCTGTTGCTGTTATATATAGTAGAACTTAACTGAGACTGTTGAGATGATGGGATTGTTTGTCATTGGTCTTACACTGCTTCTGAGATGTTGACATGTGGTAATTATGACACTGATAACCTGCTTTAAGCATTCATGCCTGCTTTTTCTCTACAGAACCTGCCATTATTGCAGTATGAGGAGAACCCGCTTGTAGTGGAGGAGTTATGGCGGATAAACGGAAATTGCAAGGTAGGTTATATAAACTATCGTACCCAGTTAGCATGTGAATCTGTTTTTGTAGTGTCGTAAGAGTGGTTGGAAATACTGTTAGAGGCAGCTGTTTTTGCTTTGGTTTAATATTGAATAACTTTTATCTTTGCCATTGATAATATTGTAGTGGAATGTTCACAAAAATGTTAACTATTCAAATTCCTGACAGACTTTTTGTTTTACTGATAGATTTGTGTATTAATGCTAGTTTTATGGTCTTCTTTAAAACATGTGACAAGAGTACAATACTTTTTAAGATGCACATTTTCTGCAGCTTTCTGTAGTAAAGAAGTGTATTTCTGTGGTTTTGGTTGGATGCTAGTGTAGCCTACCTGTTTTTTCTTGACTTCCATTTGGACAGTATTGGTCTCTGACGTTTTTATTGAACCGTACAGTACAGGAAGGTACAGTCATGCTTTCTGTGAAGATTTAATCACATGAGAAGTATATTTTATTTTCTTACAAGTGAGTTAAGGTAACTTGGTTTCTGAATGCTAAAAGGGCACTGAACCAGTGGAGAGGTTTCTTTGTTGATCTATGCCAGGGGTGGCTGATAAGTCTGTAGGAGGATGCTAGAAGCTTAACTCTTGCCTTAAGCACAGATGCTGTCGTATTGACATGAATTTCTTAACCTTTGTAATTTAAGGGCTTTTGTAATAGACCATGTGTGGTCCTGTTGATGGGAGGCCCACAGCAAATGCAGCTTTATGGTTATGTCATTACTCCACAGACAGACAAATGAGACCCTTCAGATGAATGTAGTGAAAGCTCACCCTTGGTTGTGCAGTGGTTTAGAGACTTAGAATGTGTATTTTCCTGATTGCATGTGCAGGTCATAGACTGCTTGTAGGTTCATAGATTCATAGCTATTTATTTAGCAGGCCATCCAGGATACTGTTGAGGGAAGGCTAGCACAGTTTCCCACTTGCCCCAGAGTATAGTACTCTCTGGTTAAGTGACGTGTCCAGGGTCACACAGAAGGCTAATGTAGGCTGATAGGATCACTCCCTTGCTTACAAAAGCAGCTCATAACAGTTGATAACCTAAATCCTTTGTGCTAATTACCAGACAGTAGAATTAGTAGCTGAATATCTAATAAGTGCATGTTGAAAGCCACAATGATTTTCGTTGCATTGTTAGCCAACTGTTTGTTTCTCCATAGTTTCATTGCTACTTTTACATGGGCCAATGTATCTCTCTTGTAATTATTTCAAGCAGATGCAGCTTTTACAAATTTCAGTAAAAGAGAACATTGCATAAGTCATATCTGTAGGTATGTCTAGGTTTGAGGGCAGATAGGAATGGTTAATGGTACAGCGGCTGTGTGCTAAAATTCCTTGGGTACAAATTGGAGTAACTCGAAGAATCAGTGTGGGAAGTCCATTTGTTTTCAGTGTCTAGTTTATTACAGAGCATTATAGCATAGTGTCCATGAGGTTTTGCTCAAATTGAAAATGAGGAAAATGTTTGTTAGGTTGTGGTGCTCTTTTTTTTTTTTTTTTTTTTTTTAATGTAGATGTGAAGATAGAATGAGAATGCTAAACTCTGAAACTGGTTTAATTTGGATGTCATTGAGGGAGGCTAGATAATGGGAAACTGAAGATGAGCTTAGAAGTACAGATGTGTAAATTAAGGAATAACCATCCTTGGGCAAGAGGCAAGTTCTTTAGGAGAGGGAATATGAATACATAGGTCATTGGTGGGGGAGGGGGGCATGGGTTAGTATAATGCTTTTCTGGTAATTCATTTGTTTTAAGGATTTGAAGTTTAACAACCTGAATGAAACTGGATGAACAGATATGTGGCACATAAGTTTAGAGAACTTAAATAAGTTGTTTTATTGTATTGTTCACTGCTGCATTGTTGCTACTCTTGCCTCGAAAGACCTGTGGTCTGACCCCAATTTCCAGACTTTCACCTTTTCTTCTCTCTGCTAGGTAGGTGCCATCTCGTTTGAATGTCAACATGCCTGCAGTATAAGAAGGACATTTGCATATGCCATCTTTAGATGTTCTTCGTGTTTCACTGTTGCAGTCCTGACTTGAGATTTTCTGCTGTGGAAGCCCTTGGCCGGCCCGACCGTCAGAGTAAAAATTTTTCCTCCTCCTATGGCCAGCGGATGTCCTTTCCTGACGTCAGTCAACTGGGGTATAAGCGGAGTCCGCCAAGGTCATGACTTCACTTCTTACCATCGGAGCCCAAAGCAGACAATCCAGTATGTGTCACGCCAGAATAGAATCTTCAGAAAGTCAAGTACTCCATTGGGGAATTCTTTCCATTTACTGTCCGTCAAAGTTAACAACCATCTCCATTGTGGAAAACAAAATCCCACACCGAGACTTCCACTCCCTTTGTGTAGCCTGTTTGGGCCCATACAACAACATCCTTAACTGTTTTTTCTGCACCAGTTTCAGAACTATTCGACATAGGGCAGACATTTAGCTAGGCTTATCGAGTCTTGTGGTATGGCGTCCGTTTCTCATCCCGACGTTGATGTTCCTAAGCTCAAACGGCCCAATCTCATGCCTACTGAAGACACCTGTTTGCCATCTTCTAGCCCTTCAAGACTGGTTATCGTGGAAGTCAGTGAGGTGCCTTCCCAGCCCCCTCCCTTGACTGCAGTAGTAGAGAAGGCCTCTGAGACCCTTTCGGAGTCCAGTATGCCATTGTCCCCTCAACATCTTCACCAGTTGTTGTTCAGTGTTCATTGGTCGGGTCAGAGACCACTTTGCACACCTCTGTTTCTGGTGAACATAGCACTTCCACAAAAGCCCTAAGGTCTTCTGGTGTCCACCCCCACTTCGTCCCAAAACCTAAACAAAAAAGTATTCCTAGAAAGTCATCTTTTCATTCCAGTCCTGCCAGCTCCCACCCTCAGGCCTCTAAACAGGACTTGGTTAAATTGGCAGAGAATCTGCTTTCCTTGGTTAGTGGCAGATATTCTCCCCCTGTACCTCTCTCAGAAAAAAGGAAACTAGATCCATTCCCAGGGGGTTATTACTGATCCTTCTGAGACCAGGCAGGATTGTGACCAGGAGGTCTCAGTCTTTGAGGATGATGCCTCTTTGGTTTCCTTTGAGGAGTCTAATTCAGAGGAAAATTTGCCTTCTGTCTCCCCTCCTGAAGATCTGTCCCTAGGGGAAACCTTACATACCTTGCGGATCATTTTCATTGGGAAGGGCAGGACTATCCCCAAGCTAAGAAAAGGGTCAGAGAATTACTCCACCTACCAGAACTTAAACCCCTGTCAGTTCCCCCTATTTTGGAGGTGCTTGAATGATCATCTTTTGGCTTTTCCTGGTTTGGGGTCGCCACAGCAGAACTCCGGTCCGCTAATGATTGGCAGTAGATTTTTTACAAGTGCCGAGGTGCCAGCCCGACACCCAACCTTCAGCGAAGGCTCGCCCATTCTACTCATGTCTTTCGAACGCCACTCGACCACGGGGAGGGCATGCAAACTCCACACAGAAGGCGCTCTTGCTGGAGGTGCTTGATGATTTGCAAAAATCCTCCAGACTCCCTTCCTCCTGCACCCAGGAAACCTGACAGATTCTACAGGGTTATGGATTCACATAAGCACCTCTTTAAGAACCCTTCAGCAGACCCAAAGGTTTTTGTTCTGGTCCACAGGGTGCCAGAGCCAGCACATCCAGAAATCTCCTACCCAATGATAGAGAGCATAGCCATTGATAGAGTGGCAGAGGTGTATACCATTTTGCCAAACTTATTTATGAGAGCACTGAACTGCCAATTTCACATAATAAAACACCAGGGAACATTACTGGAACAGATGAGACAAAAGCTGTTGGCTATTGAAAATAAGAGTTTTATATAAAGAATTACTAGACATTTGCAGTTTCACCTCGCAAGTGGTCAAGCACTTCTTACACTGTAGATTTGATGCCTTGGAGGCTGCCAGCAGGGGCACAGCTACTGGGTCTATCATTAGGAGGCACTCATGGCTAAGGGAGCAAGTTGTCCTGCAGCAGGTTAAATCTGGATAAGGAGTTTCTCTTTGTCCCTAAGGCACAAGCTGTCCTCAAAAAAAAAATGGAGATCAGAATTAAGTCTATGCTGACAGCCAAAGGTTTCTTGCAGATATAGCCACCTCATTTCAGTAGAAGCTATCCAACTAAGCTCTGGTTCCTTCCTCCTTAACCCAAAGCAGGTCAAGAAAAGGCCACAGAGAAGGGGGGCCACACTCAACGAAAGGAATCCAGGCAAGGACCTCCACCCCCAATACCAGGGACTCCCACCACTCCGGTCCCTGATAGGGAGCTGCTGCAATATTTCTTCTTTATGGCAAGTTCTCCTCCCTCCCCTCCCAATCTTGTCCCCAGACCTGAAGAAAAAAGGGTTTCTATTCAGAGAAACTATTCTCTATTTTCTTTGGACCAATGAATTCTGCTTATCCTTTTCAGGAGGGACATCACTTCTAAGTTACACACCCACAATGCAGCCAGGCTTCCCAGGTTTTCTCACCATCCCATGAAATCAGAGGCCTTCACATATGGGATTACTATGTGTACAGGCCTCAATGGAAGCAGCCCCTCTACATCAAATAGAAAGGGACTATTTTCTCTACACTGCTCAGGGCCCTCTGCTTATTCTTGCAAGGCCCCATATTCAGGATGCTGACTCTTCTCTAACTCCTGTCCATGTTTTTCCCTAGGACTTTGATGGGGACATCAGTTTTAAAGAATACCTTCTTGCATATTCCCATAGTAGTATCAAGCTGAGGATTCTTCAGCCTTTTAATAGTCCCAAACCTTTACAGTTTTAGGTTTTCCCTTTGTATACTCTGATGCTTCCATGGTAGTCTAAAACTTTTAGCCCTCTCTTCATTGCCTTCTGATGAGAACAAAGGCTACAGATTTACCCTACCTGGAGGGGAGCCTCCTCCTGCTCACAAACCTACCACCACTCTTCACAGACTCTGTGTCCACCCAGTCCACATTCACTTTCCTGAGATTACATCAGTAATCCCAAACTCTTATCAGAACCAGAATACAGTTCTGGGTGGGTGGGTGGAGAGGAGTCTTGCTGGTCTCTACCCTTCTAAAGACAGGGTATTCTTCCTGACCAAGTGCCTTCAAAAACCCTTTGAACAGCAATCTTCTAACAGCCAAAGAGGTTTCTACTCTCAGTGGGTTTCATTGCAGTCTTCATTCCTGTGCTTTCCCAGGCAAGGCTGCACATGAAGCAGTTACAGTGCTGCCTCTAAAATGTGTAGGGCCTGCATACACAAGCATCATCAGCCAAAATAAGTCTGACACCAGGCCTAAAAGGTGTTTCTACATGGTGTTCCAAGGCCTGCTCCATGAACCAAGGCCTACCATTCTGTTTTGCAACAAACTCCACTATGGATGCTTCGGAGATGGCTTGAGGGGTGCTCTTCAAACAGTTGCAGGCCTAATGGTAGTCAAGAAGCAGATAAATTAGAACGAGCTTCCGACAGCACATGGTGCTTTACTAGCACTCTGAGAGAAATTAAAACCAGGGGTTCTAGCCCTGGATACAGATCATGATACAGACCTGTGATGCAAAAACAAATGGGAAACCCATTCCTGCCTACCCTATTGCATAGTTATGGGGGGTGCACGTCATAGTGTTCTCTATGTAATGGCACGTGTTGGCTCAGTACTTCCTGGGTGGCTCTACCAACAGGCAGACAGAATCAACGGAAGCCTGTAGACACTCACTTATGGAGGCTGCATCGGGAGATCACTCTCAGCAGCATAGCTGAGGAATGGGGGATCCCACAGATGGAACTGTTTGCCACCAGGAAAAACACACTTTTGAAAAGTTTTGGTTTCAGGGGCAAGATCCTCTCAGCCTAGAATACAGACATTTCCTTATTCATATAGACAGACCTGTATATTTGTGCTTCTCCACCAAAAACTTTACTTTCTAGGACTCTCCATAAGTGTCTAGGTCCATACTTTTAGTTCCTCCTATGATTCCTCTGACCAGGTTTCCATTTCCTCTGATTCCTCTTTTGACCAGGGATACTCTCTCCCTCCCTATGAGGACTCTGATGCAGAAGAGTCTATACCTTCAGCCTCTCCGCCTGAGGATTATTCTTTTAGTGAAACCCTGCACACCATGAGGGAGCATTTCCATTGGGAGAGCCAGGATTATTCAGAATACAAGAAAAGGCTCAGAGACTTTCTTTTATTGCCCCAGCACAGGCCCCTGGCTATTTCCCCTGTGCTTGATATTGTTGATGATGTTTTTTCTGAATCCAGTCTGACTCCTGATTCTTTACTCCCAGCACCAGTCAAGCCAGACAAGTACTACAGGGTCCCTGACTCTCATAAATTTCTTTACAAAAACCCTGCTGCAGATCCAGAAACAATTTCTCAGGGTCCTAAAGGGGTTAAGGCTTCCACGGCTAAAAATCCTGCCCCCTCGGATAGAGATTCCGGAGCTCTGGACAGATGGGGGGAAAAAGTTTACACTTCTGCTACTTTAGCTGTAAGGGCTTTAAATTGCCGGTTTCACATGCTTAAATATCAACATTATCTCGTCATTGTTAAAGCAGAAAATGGTTTCAATCTCAAAGTCCTGACAGTAAGGAAATGCAGGATTTATTGCATGCAGCTCAACAAGTGGGAAAGCATACTTTACAATGTGGTTTTGATTCATTAGAGGCTTCTTGTAGAGCCGCAGTTGCAGGCTCTGTTATTCGTAGGCATGCTTGGTTGAAAGAACAAAGTTTACCTGACCATGTTAAAGTTAAATTATTGGATGCTCCACTACAGCATGATACTTTGTTTGGTGTTAAGGCAGAAGAGGTGTTAAAGAAAATGGAGGATAAAGCAACATCAGTGCAAACAGTAAAGGATTTCTTGCAGGTTCAACCACCCAGGTTTAGCAGAAACTGGCCTTCAAAAAATTGGTCCTTTCCAGTGTCAGACAGGCCACAAAGAGGCAGATACAGACGCCCAAGAGGCAGATCTCAGCCCCAAGGCTCTTACAGACCTAAACAATGGGGTGCTTCAGCCCCTAAAGGAGGGGAAGACAAATCACAACCTTATAGGAAACAGTCCCACTGACTTCCCTCTGCAGATGCCAAACACTTTCCTTTTGGCAGCACCCCTAGGGGGAAAGCTAGCACTTTTCTCAAAGAATTGGCACATAATCACCCAGGACAAATGGGTACTGAATATTGTCTCTCAAGGTTACAGGTTCCACTTGCCACAGAACCAATGGGCAGAGGCGCTAAAACAAATTGCTGCTCTCATGGACATGGGAGCTATTCAAAGAGTACCACAGCAAGAACAGGGGCAAGGATTTTACTTAAGACTTTTCTTAGTACCCAGAAAGGACAAAGTCTGGAGACCAATACTGGACCTGTCAATCCTAAATACTTTCCTGGATGTTCCAAAATTCAAAATGTTAACACTACAGCAGCTTCTACCCATGTTGGGCAAGAAGACTTGGCTAGTTACTCTGGTCCTCAAGGAGGCATACCTGCTTGTCCCAATCAGACAAGCTTGCAGAAGATCCCTCAGATTCATAGCAGGCTCAATGCATTACCAATTCTCTGCACTGCCCTTTGGCTTATCTACTGCTCCCAGGGTATTCACAAAATGCCTGGCACCAGTAATTGCATTTTGCAGACAAAAAGGAATTCAAATATATCCCTACTTGGACGACTGCCTTACTCAAGCAGGGAGCAAGGTCGTTCTACTAAAGCATCTGGCGTTTGTAAAAAGATTACTAATTTGCCTAGGGTGCACAGTAAACGAAAATAAATCAAAACTAGTGCCCTCTCAAGAGATAATATTCCAGGGTGCAAGCTTAAATACAACTGCCCAGATCGCTTATCTCATGCCAGACAAACAAAGGCAATTGACTCAGTACTTTCAACTGATGGCAACAAAGACCCAGCTCCCTGCAAGAAAAATTCTGCAGGCCCTGGGCTTCATGGCGTCCTGCATTCTACTAATTTCATATGCAAGACTGCATATGAGGTAACTACAACGGTATCTAAAAAGTGTTTGGACTCAACATTGTCACAGCCTGGAGACAATCATAACTTTAATTCCTTGCCTACAACAGGAGTTTCGATGGTGGTCACAGGCCTGTTACCACAACAAGGGACAGCCTTTCACATTACCCACAGCCAGGCAGACAACAACGGATGCATCGGATTATGCCTGGGGGGCATATATGGCAGGGAAATGTATTCGGGGCACGTGGCCCAAGGAACAAATGCATCTTCACATCAATCAGAAAGAGATGCTAGCAGTACAGAATGCCCTGACAGCTTTCAAGGACCTACTATATCCAGGACAACTACTAATAAAGACGGACAATACCACAGTTATGTGGTACGTAAGCAACGGGCTCACATTCCTACCCCCTATACAGGCAAGCCATGACCTTGTGGAACACAGCACTAATCTATCGGGTACATCTGCAGGCACAATTCCTGCCAGGAACAAAAAATACACTGGCAGACGAACTAATCAGAAATCTCATGGAACCTCACGAATGGAATCTAAATCCACAGGTGTTCAGCATGATAACAAGGAAATGGGGACGCCCAGACATAGATCTTTTTGCCTCCCCTCTCAATTACCAACTACAGAAATTCTGCACGAGAACTTATCACACTCAAGCATGGAAAGTGGATGCTCTATCATTCAGCTGGAAAGCTCTGACAGTCTATGCCTTCCCACCAATGCCTTTTCTTACCAAAGTGCTCCTAAAAGTCATACAAGAAAGGCCAAAAATGATCCTGCTTGCCCTAGACTGGCCACGCCAACACTGGTACCCAATCCTAAAGAGCTTGTCTCAGGGCCCAGCTTGGCCTTTACCTCAAATTCCTCATCTTCTGACTCAGCAAAACAATCTGATTCTGCGCAGTCAACTCAGAGCCTTAAATCTGGCAGCATGGCAGATAATGTAGCCACTCGGACTGCACCTCTCTCTAAAGCTGTTATGGATGTCATTTTAGAAGCCAGGAGGCCCAGCACTAGGAAATCTTATGCAGAAAAATGGAAGAGATTCTGTGCTTGGAACCAGGCACAAGGGCTTGACCCAGTTGTTCTATAATACTTAACTGAGATGCTGGACAAAGGCCTGTCTTTCCCATCAATTAAAATCATGCCTCTGCCATTTCAGCTCATTACAATATGGAACCTCCTATTTTTTCACATCCTCTACTAAGACAGTACCTCAGAGGGGCAAAAAAACATAAGACCCCCAAGGAGAGCACCAGTACCAACTTGGGATCTCAATTTTGTTTTAGAAAAACTCACACTGCCTCCTTTTGAACCAGCCAGCACAGCTGATATAAAATTCTTATCATGGAAAACTGCTCTGCTCCTAGCAATAACTTAAGCAAGAAGAGCATCAGAGTTACAGGCATTAATGGCTGTGGAACCTTTCATCATTTTTCACCAGGACAGGGTTTCTCTCAGGACAAACCCAACATTCATGCCAAAAGTAGTTTCCAATGTGGCCCTGAACCAAACCATTCATTTACCAACTTTCTACCCAAATCCCCAGAATAAAGGGGAGAGACTTCTGCACGCTTTGGGTATACACAGACAGCTACGATTCTACTTGGACAAAACAAAAGCTTTCAGAAAAACTGAACAACTGTTTGTAGCCTATGCTTCAGGATCACAAGGAAAACCGATCAGAAAGCAGACAGTTTCAAAATGGATAGGACACTGCATCCGCTTCTGTTATGCCCAACATGGCAAATCAGTGCCTAAGGTCATTAGGCCACATTCTACCAGAGCAACGGCCACTTCAGCATCCTTTCTCAGAGGAGTACCAACCAAAGACATTTTAGAAGCTGCAACCTGGAGCTCAGTGCACACTTTCACCAAGCACTTACCACTTGCCTCTCTACTCTAAATCCAGAGAAGGCTTTCCCACTGCAGTCCTGCAGGGTCTGGTAGCCTCTCCAAATCCAATCTAGACCCAACCGTCCAACCTCAGCTTTGGGATTCAACCGAAGTGTAATAACGGCAACAGTGAAACATGATGAACATAGTACAGTTGTGTACCTACCATAAATGTAGATGTTAGAGTGTATTCACTGTTAACAGTCCAGGTTACCCACCCACCATCCCCCTTTACCTTTGCTGGGACTTCTCTGTACTTCTCAACTCTATACAACCTGTGTGGTGTATTTGCTTGTAGATGAAGGAAATGTTTATATTCGTTCATCCATGCTTTTTGGCATAATTTTATTTTTCCAGCCTTCCTATCTGGGACACCTGACATCTGAGGCAGGAAAAAACTGAAGAAAATGGCGTCTGTTGCATCTTTTATACCCCTGGCGCACTGCCGTTAGGGAAGAGGTGACAGCAACCGACGCCGGACCAAGACTTTGGAACTCAGGCCGACTGCGGGTAGCCTGCCGGCGGATAACCCCAAGTGTAATGACTGCAACAGTGAACACACTCAAACATCTGCATTTATGGTAGGTACACAACTGTACTTTCTGTAAACCCCAAGTGTTCTGTCTCAACACCCCCTCCCCCCAAGACAGAAGGGGGAGAGTTCTTATAATGAATGTCAGCTTATGCGGCAGAGGTGGATCGCAGAACCAAGGCTTCACAAGTCCCTTCACCAAGAGGCCTCATCAGCACTCTTGAAGTATTGCCTGAATACCATTTTCTGGAGGCTTTCGGGGGATGGGGGCATCTCTTCCCGCACGTGAAGTCTGGATGTCCATGCCAAACAACAGATGGGTGAAGTAGAAAATAACCAAAGGCAATTACATTCCCTTTTTGTCCCTTCCCCCAATTCAAAAAAAGTTACCAAATGTTCCGCCTTCTCAAAGGTCAACAGCACTCGGAGAAGTTCAAAAAGTTTTTAAACAAGCAAGTCAGCCAAGAGGTCCCACAAGTCCAACTAGGATCCAGAGCTTTGGTGCCAGAAAAAGACTGGGAACATCAGGCCATTCTTAGACCTCAACCACCTCAAGCAATACGTCACGAGTCAGAGTTTCAGATGGTCACAGTTCAGTCCAGTCTCCCACGTCTGTCAGGATGGACAGGCAATCCCAAAAGTTTCTCCTCTTTTTTTCTGGGAGCCAGTCCTTTCCATTTCAGAGCCTTGCCCTTTGGCCTCGCCATAGACCTCCCCTCAGGTGTTCAAATGCATGGCAGTTGTAGCAGCTTACTTCAGACTGCGAGTTCCATGATGTTCTTCGTGTTTCACTGTTGCACTCATTACATTTGGGTAATCCTGCTGGCAGGTTGCCCTCAGCCGGCCTGAATTCCAAAGTCTTGGGTCTTGCATCGGCTGTTGTCGCCCCTTCCCTGACGTCAGGTCATCAGGGGTATAAAAGAAGCAGCCGAAGCAAATTTTTTCAGTATTTCTTGCCGCGCGGTGCCTGAAGCAGAAGCAGTTTGCAAGTGCCAGTCGGCCGACTCCTGAGATTTTTGTGTTAGAGTTTCAGACCCAAAGTCTTCAATAAAACTAAGTACCCCATTGGGAAAACTTTTTTCTTGCTCCAGACCGATGTCAGAAAAAGTTAATTGTATTTCTTGTGGAAAGCAAATACCTCATAAGGACTTTCATTCTTACTGTATTCCTTGCCTAGGCCCTGATCACAACGTTTCTTGTTGTCAGTTTTGTGCTAGATTTAACCAACGCACTATTAAGCGTCGGTATGATTTTGCTTTAAACTATTTTGGACGCCGATTTAATTATCTAGAAATGTCGTTGGATAGCCATCCGACTACAGGAGTTCACAAAAAACCCAAAGAAAAAAAGAGAGAGAGAAACAACCGAGGTCCAAAACCGCCGACGAAGCTTCTCCTAAGCCAGTCACCAGTTCTCAGTGAGGTGCTTTCGCAGCCCCTGACTCCCGCTACTTTAGAGTCACAGGCTGCTACCGACTTCCACGTGAAGTCGGCTATGCCGCTGGAAACTCAAGGTATTGCAGCCTCGGACACTATTCTCTCAGATGGGTCCGGAGCCGCTGAGCAGGCACCGGCTTCTGAGTGTGTATTTAGACCTAAACATCTTTACATTAAACTGACTTCAGCTTTAAAGGTAAAGACTAAAGCACCTTCTAAAGCAAAGAAACAAACTCAAGAGCCACGTGGATAGGCCTCTATGCCCAAAAAACAGATGCTCAAAATGGCGGAAGACTTGATTACCTTGATCAGGGGTTCCCATCCCCCTCCTGATAATAGGCCTAGGCAAGAGACTGACTATGAATCTTCAAATCAGGTTTCCATTTCTTCTGATTCCTCTTGTGATCAGGAATATTCTCTTCCCCCCTATGAGGATTCCAATGCTGAAGAATCTATACCTTCAGCTTTTCCTCCAGAGGACTATTCTTTTGGGGAAACCTTGCATACCATGAGGGAGCATTTCCACTGGGAGAGCCAAGATTTTACAGAATCTAAAAAGAGGCTCAGGGATTTCCTTTTACTACCTCAACACAGGCCTCTAGCCATTCCACCTGTGTTAGACATTGTAGATGATGTGTCTTCGGAGTCTAGTCTGACCCCTGACTCCTTACCTCCAGCTCCTGCTAAGCCAGACATATATTACAGGGTTCTTGACACTCATAAATTCATTTTTAAAAACCCTGCTGCAGACCCAGAAACTATTTCACAGGGTCCCAAAGGAATTGAGGCTTCCGCTGCAAAAAACCCTACCCCCTCTGACAGGGATTCTAGAGCACTGGATAGATGGGGGATAAAAAGGTTTACACATCTGCTACCTTGGCTATAAGAGCCTTAAACTGTTAGTTTCATATGCTCAAATAGCAACATGTCATGGCATTGCTTAAACAGAAAATGTTGTTAAACTCTGAATGTGCAGAAAACAAGGAAATGCAGGATTTATTGCATGCAGCTGAACAAGTTGGAAAACATACTTTATAATGTGGTTTTGATTCTTTGGAGGCCTCCTGCAGGGCCGCAGTTACGGGTTCTGTAATTAGGAGGCATGCTTGGTTAAAGGAACAAAATCTGCCTGATCATGTCAATGTTAAATTATTAGATGCACCTCTACTGCATGAGTCTTTGTTTGGGGTTAAGGCAGAAGAGGTATTAAAGAAAATGGAGGGCAAAGCTAAATCTATGCAAATTGTCAAAGATTTTTTACAAGTACAGCCACTTAAGTTTAGTAGACACTGGCTTACAAAGAATTGGTCCTTTCCTGTGTCAGACAGATCTCAGAGGGGCAGATCCAGACACCCTAGAGGCAGATCCCAGGCGCAAGATTCATACAGGTCAAAGCAATGGGGTGCTTCTACCTCCAAAGTTGGAGAAGACAACACAACCATATGGGAAACAGTCCCAATGACTTCCCCCTGCCTGCACCAAGCACTTTTCTCCTGGCAGCACCCTTAAGGGGAAAATTAGCACTTTTTTCCTCAAAATTGGCACTTTAACCCAGGACAAGTGGGTTCTAAATATAGTGTCACAAGGCTACAAGTTCCATTTCCATACACTGGCAAAGGCAAACGGCTGGCCAGATCTGCCAAAAAATCAATGGGCAGAGGTGCAAAAACAAGTCTCATCCCTCATGGACATGGGGGCCATTCAACAAGTACCAGAGCAAGAGCAGGGACAAGGATTTTACTTGACTGTTCCTGGTACCCAGAAAAGACAAGGCCTGGAGACCAATACTGGACCTATCTATTCTGAACACATTCCTGGATATACCAAAATTCAAAATGTTGACTTTGCAGCAGCTTCTGCCCATGCTGGGCAAGAATGTTTGGCTTGTGACTTTAGACCTAAAAGAGGCATACCTGCATGTCCTTATCAGACAGTCATGCAGAAGATACCTCAGATTCAAGGCAGGCTCAATGCATTACCAATTCTCTGGACTGCCCTTTGGTTTATCTACTGCGCCCAGGATCTTTACAAAGTGCCTGGCACCAGTAATTGCATTCTGCAGACAAAGAGGAATACAAATATATCCTTACTTGGACGACTGTCCAATTCAGGCAGAGAACAAGGACATTCTACTACAGCATCTGCCGTTTGTGAAAAGACTTCTAACATGCCTAGGGTACACAGTCAATGAAAAGAAATCAAAACTAGAACCCTCTCGAGATAATATTCCTGGCTGCAAGCTGAAGTACAACTGCCCAGATGGCTTAACTTGCATCACACAAACAAAGGCAACTGACTACCTATTTCAAAATGTTGGCAACAAAGGCCCAGTTATAAGCAAGAAAAATTCTGCAGGCTTTGGGCTTCATGTCATCCTGCATCCTACTAATACCATATGCAAGACTGCATATGAGGAAACTTCATTGGTATCTAAAAAGTGTTTGGACTCAACATTGCCACAGCCTGGAAACAATGATTACTCTCATTCCCTGCCTACTACAGGAGTTTCGATGGTGGGCGAAGGCTTGTCACCAGAACAAGGGACAGCCATTCCCATTACCCCCAGCCAGGCAGACACTAACAACGGATGCATCAGATTATGCCTGGGGGGCCCACATCGCAGGAAGGTGCATTCAGGGCACATGGTCCTCAAACCAAATGCATCTGCATATCAATCAAAAAGAGATGCTAGCTGTTCAAAATGCCCTGACAGCCTTCAAGGACCAACTTCATCCGGGACAACTACTGATAGACAGACAACACCACGGTCATGTGGTATATGAACAAACAGGGGGGCACACATTCTTACCCCCTTTTCAGACTAACCATGGCTTTGTGGGACACAGCATTGACTTACCAAGTACATCTGCAGGCACAATTCCTGCCAGGAAAGGAAAACACTCTGGCAGACGAACTAAGCAGAAACCTCATGGATCCCCACGAGTGGCAGCTGGATCCACAAGTCTTCAGCATGATAACAGAGAAATGGGGATGCCTGGACATAGATCTATTTGCTTCCCCCACAACTGCCAACTAAAAAGATTCTGCACAAGGACTTATCACAAGACAAGTATTGAAAGTGGACACCTTGTCTTTCAGCTGGAAAAACCTATCAGTATATGCATTTCCTCCATTGACTCTTCTCCCCAAGGTACTCCTAAAGGTCAGACAGGAGAAGCCAAAGATGATACTGATTGCCCCAGCACTGGCCCTGCCAGTACTGGTATCCAATCGTAAGGAACTTGTCTCGATGCCCAGCTTGGACCTTACCTCAAGTACCTCATCTACTGTCCCAGCAAAGCAATCGGATCCTGCACAGCCAACTCAGTGCATAAACCTGGCAGCATGGCGGATAATGTAGTCATACAAACCACACCTCTCAGTAAAGCTGTGATGGATGTAATTTTGGAAGCCAGAAGGCCTAGTACTAGGAAATCTTATGCTGGAAAATGGAAGAGATTTTGTGCTTGGAACCAGGCACAAGGAACTGATACAGCTGTACCAAATATTCTTCAAATTTTGCAGTATTTAACTGAGATGCTGGACAAAGGCCTATCTTTTTCATCAACTAAAATTCATGCCTCTGCCATTTCGGCTCATTACAATACAGAGCCACCAGTCTTTTCTCATCCTTTATTAAAGCAGTACCTCAGAGGAGCCAAAAAATGTAAGGCCTCCAAGGAGATTACCAATACCGGCATGGGACCTCAGCTGTGTCTTGGAAAAACTCACCCTGCCTCCTTTTGAGTCAGCTGCTACTGCTGATATAAAGTTTTTATCTTGGAAAACAGCTCTGCTCTTAGCAATAACTTCTGCAAGACGGGTTTCAGAGCTACAGGCACTCATGGCTGTGGAACCTTTTATCATTTTTTATCCAGACAGCATCTCTCTGAGGACAAACCCAACATTTATGCCTAAGGTGATGTCCAGTGTGGCTCTTAACCAAACTATTCATCTGCCAACTTTTTATCCAAACGCACAGAACAAGTGGGAGAGAATTCTGCATTCTTTGGACGTACACAGACAGCTGAGATTCTACTTGGACAGAACCAAAGTTTTCTGAAAGACAGAGCAATTACTAGTGGCATATGCTGCAGGATCACAAGTAAAGGATATCTCAAAGCAGACTATTTCAAAGTTGATAGGCCACTGCATTCGTTTCTGCTATTTACACCATGACAAGCCAGTGCCTAAGGGCATTAGGCCACATTCAACCAGAGCTGCAGCCACTTCAGCAGCCTTTCTCAGGGGAGTACCAACCAAAGACATTTTAGAGGCTGCGACTTGGAGTTCAGTGCACACCTTTACAAAGCACTATCATCTGCCACTGTACTCTAAATCCAGGGCAGGCTTTGCCACTGCAGTTCTGCAGGGCCTCCTAGCCGCTCCTAATGCTGTTTAGCTCCAGCCTCCCAACCATAGCTTTGGGACTCTACCTAAATGTAATGACCGCAACAGTGAAACACGAAGAACATAGTACAGTTGTGTACACTTATAAATGTAGATGTTGGAGTGTATTCACTGTTGCAGTCCAGGTTACCCACCCGCAATCCCCCTTTTTTCTGCTGGATCTTTTCTTTCCTTCTCTGATTTATACAACCTATATAGTGTATTTGCTGGTAGATGTAGGTAAAGTTTATATTGGTGCATGTATATATATATATATATATATATATATATATATATATATATATATATATAAATTTTGGCTACCCTTTTGGGGGGCACCGGACCTCTGGGGCAAGAAAAACTGAAGAAAATGGCGTTGACTGCTTCTTTTTACACCCCTGACGTCAGGGAAGGGGCGACAGCAGCCGACGCAGGACCCAAGACTTTGGAATTCAGGCCGGCTGAGGGCAACCTGCCAGCAGGATTACCCAAATGTAATGACTGCAACAGTGAATACACTCTAACATCTACATTTATGGTAACTGTACACAACTGTACTTTTTCCCATGTCTGGACTACTGGATCATTTCCACCCCTACTAGGAATGTGCTTAAAGTTTGCTTGATGTTTGGCATCAGTGTCAATTTGGAGAAGTTCAAGTTTCTTCCAGTACAAATAGACTTCATAGGAGTATACTTGAACACAATTCATCAGTCTGGAAAACTTCCAGAGAGGAGGTTGTCAACACTTCAGCCATACACAGAATCATTCTTTCATCCCAGTAACCAGTGGTGAGAATGGTCCTTTGTTTACTGGGTTTGATAGCAGAGTCCATCACATCAGATTGCCATAGTAGACCTTAGCAGTACAGTAATCTATCAGCCAACAGCCAATATCTATTTTCCAGTACGTCCAATAAATATTTTCCCCTGTGATGCTGTATGGTGGCCTGTTAGCTTTTTCCCCAACCCAAAGCCAGTGTGGATGCTTGTGGATGCTTCCCTACTAGGGAAAGACCATCAAAGGCAAATGGTCTCCTTCTGAGACAAGTCAACATTCTAGACATGTGGGCAGTCCTCCCTAGAGGTGCAAGCCTTTCAAGACCCCCTCCATCAAGAAGTGATATCTACCCAAACCAACAACATGTCAGGAGTGTTTGGTACATCAGCAGGCAAGTGGCAACCAGGTCTTATCTGCTATGTTGAGAAACCAGGAGGGTTTGGCAATAGGTGATGCTTTCTTTTAGCAGTGCACATTTCAGGGAAGATAATTGGACCTGCAGTGTTTTAGTGGACAGCTTGAGCAGCTCCATCTTTTTGCCACACGAGTGGTCCCTCAGTCAAAAGGTGTTTTCACCGCTGGGGCCAACTGTGTTATGATCTTTTTGCTTGTTAAACACCAAATGCAGCAGCATGTTCTTCGTGTTTCACTGTTACAGTCATCACATTTGGGTTATCTGCCTGCAGGTAGTCCTCAGCCGGCCTGAATACCAAAGTCTTCGGATTTCTGCATCGATTGCTGTTGCTTCTTTCATGACGTCAGGATGTTAGGGGTGTAAAACATGTAGCCGATGCCATTAAATCAGCCTTTCTTTGCCGTGCGGTGCCCAAAGCAGAAGCAGTTCGCAAGTGCCGGTCATCTGACTCCTGAAATTTTCATTTTCGAGTTTCAGACCTGAAGTTTCAAAAAGATAAGTACCCCATTGGGCATTCTTTTGTCTTGTTTTAACCGATGTGAGAAAAAATTAACAATTGTCTTATATACCTCATAGAGATTTTCATTCTTATTGTGTCACCTGTTTAGGCCCAGACCACAACATCCCCCTTTGTCGGTTTTGTGTCTTGTTCAACGCCCGAACTATTCCGCGTCAGGCTATTTTTGTAGCTAAATACTTTCGTTCTCAATTTCCGTACTCCGAAATGATTTTGTTAAGCCATCTGACTTCCGATCTACCGAAAAAAGTAAGGATAAAGACAAAGGCAGACCGCGTAGGTACAAAACTGCCAACAACGTTTCCGTTGCTACTCAGTGAGGCTCTTCTGCAGCCCCGATACCCACTTCTGCAGATTTGTAGGCCTCTACTGAGACCCATTCGGAGTCCGGTATGCAGCGAGATGCTTCCTCGACTATAGATGTCTCTAGCTTGGATTGGTCTGGAGCCGCTGTGCAGGCACCGGCTTCTGAGGGTGTATTCAGGCCTACTGATTTTCATATTAGACCAACGACTTTGTTTCAGGCTAAGAGTACCGAATTCCTCAGGCCTAAAGGTCTCACTACGCCTAGACCCATATGTCTCAAAAACAAATGATTAGAATTAGTGCAGACCTTATTACCTTAATTAGGGGAAACCAGCCTTCCCCCTCTGAGAGACCTAGTACTGATTTTCTTTCTGATTCTTCTGATCAGGAATCTTATATCTCTGTTCCTTCTAACTACCAGGATTTACCCTTATCTACTTATGAGGATTCCATTCCCTCTGCTTCCCCTCCAGAGGATATTTCTATTGGTGAAACCTTGCATACCCTTAGGGAGCATTTCCGCCGGGAACGCCAGGACTATTCTGAGTCCAAAAAGAGACTTAGGGAATTTTTACTCCTGCCTTAACATAGGCCTCTAGCTATCCTTCCTGTTCTGGAGATTGTAGATGATGTTTTCTTGGAATCCAGCCTTACCCTAGACACTTTGTCTCCAGCTCCCAGGAAACCTAACAGGTACTACAGAGTACCTGGCACTCACAAATTCCTCTTCAAGAATCCTACCACGGATCCAGAGACCATTTCCCCAAGGACCAAAAGGCATTAAGGCTACTACTGCCAAAAATCCTACCCCTCCTGATAGGGACTCTAGAGCTTTAGACAGATGGGGTAAGAAGGTATACACTTCTGCTTCTTTGGCCATCAGGTCTTTAAATTGCAAGTTTCATATGTTAAAGTATCTGCAGCATATTATGGGACTACTTAAACAGAAAATTATGTTGATTCCTGACTGTGCTGAACAGAAAGATTTACAAGAGTCAATGCATTCTGCTGAAGAAGTTGGTAAACGTACTTTGCAATGTGGTTTTGATACTTTAGAAGCATCTTGCAGGGCTGCTGTCACTGAGTCTGTACTTGGAAGGCATGCTTGGCTTAAGGAACAAAACTTGCCAGATCATGTTAAAGCTAAATTACTTGATGCACCCTTAAACCAAGACCACCTTTTTGGCGACAAAGAAGTCGTCCTCAAAAGGATGGAGGAAAAAGCTAAATCTAAGCAAACTGTTAAGGATTTCTTACAAGTACAACCTCCTAGATTCAGTAGGCATTGGCCTTCAAAGAACTGGTCTTTTCCAATCCCTTCCAGGCCTTCTCAGTCCAAACCCAGGAGCAGCAGACCACCAAGACTTTAGTCTCAGGCTATGCACAGATCTAAGCTGCGGGGAGTAGTAAGCCACCCATGTATGGAAAACCTCAGAATGACTTATCCTCAACTCTTCCAAGCCCTGCTCAACTACTTGCTCCCTTAGGAGGAACGCTCGCCCTGCGTGCAAAACACTGGGAACTTACTAACCAGGACAAATGGGTTTTCAACATAGCTTCCCTAGGATACAGATTCCACTTCCACTCATTCCCATCCCCAAGTAGATGGCCAGACCTCCCCCCCAAATCAGTGGGCGGAGGCCCAAAAACAAGTGCGGTCTCTCCTCAGTATTAGGGCTATCCAACCTGTCCCAGCAGAACAAAGGGGACAAGGTTTTTACTCAAGACTTTTCCTGGTTCCCAGAAAAGAAAACCCATGGCGTCCTATCCTGGACCTGTCTATTCTCAACACCTTTCTGGTGGTTTCAAAATTCAAAATGCTAACTGTTCAACAGCTTCTTCCTATGCTAGCCAAGGATGCCTGGCTGGCAACCCTAGACTTAAAAGAAGCTTGCCTGCACATCCCATTAAGGGAATCCTGCAGACAATACCTACTTTTCAGGGTGGGCTCCATGCACTATCTGTTCTCTGCACTTCCCTTTGGCTTACCTACTGCGACCAGGGTATTCACAAAGTGCCTAGCTCCAGGCATTGCATTTTGCAGGCAGAGAAATATTCGGCTTTACCCATACTTGGACGATTGCTTGATTCAGGCAGAAAGTCAGGACTTGCTATTACAACACTTGGCATTGTAAAGAGACTTCTAACTTCACTAGGGTACACCGTAGATGAGAAGAAATCACATCTATTACCCTGCCAATAGATTGTATTCGTGGGAGCTAGCTTGAACACAACTTCCTAGATGGCATTCCTCACTCTGGAAAAACAGGTTTATTTGACAACCTACTTCAACCTACTGGCCACAAAAACCCAGCTGTCTGCTAGGAAAATCCTGCAAGCCCTGGGGTTCATGGCCTCTTGCATTCTGTTAATTCCATATGCAAGACTGCATATGAGGAAACGTCGGTGGTATCTAAAAAGTCTATGGTGTCAACATTCTCAGGACCTGGAAACAATGATTCCTATCATTCCTTGTCTAATGGCAGAGTTCCTTTGGTGGGCAGAGGCCTGCTACCACAACAAGGGACTCCCTTTCACTCTACCTCCTGCCGCCCAAACCCTAACAACAGACACATCAGACTATGCATGGGGGGCTCACAATGCAGGGCAGTGCATTCAGGGCAAATGGAACCCAAATCAGATGCACCTGCATATCAAAAAGAAATGTTAGCTGTACAGAATGCTCTGACTGCCTTCAAAGACCTATTCTTCCAGGACAACTACTGGTAAAGGCAGACAGCACCACAGTTATGTGGTACATAAACAAGCAGGGGGGGAACCCATTCCTACCCACTCGACCAACTAGCCATGGCTCTGTAGAACACAGCCTTGAGCTTCCAAGTGAACCTGCAAGCTCAGTTCCTGCCAGGGAAACTAAATTCACTGGCAGGCGACTTCAGCAGAAATCTCATGGACCCACATGAATGGAAACTGGAACCCAAAATATTCAAGTTCTTGAACAAATGGCGGTCACCAGAGATAGACCTGCTTGCCTCCCCTCAGACCTACCGGTTGAACAAATTCTGCACCAACACTCCCCACAGTCAAGCTTGGAAAGTGGATGCCCTGTCCTTTACCTGGGAAAGCCTATCAGTTTATGCCTTTCCCCCTCTGCCCCTCCTCTCGAAGGTTCTACTAAAGATCAAACGGGACAAACCAAGGACAAAACTGATTGCCCCAGACAGGCCACGCCAGCACTGGTACTCCATTTTGTGCAGTCTGACAGTGCTGCAACCATGGCACCTGCCTCAGACCCCTTCCCTGCTGTCCCAGCAGGCGGGCCAGATTCTGCATCCTCAGCTTCAAACCCTGAGACTTGCAGCCTGGCTAATTCCCTGAGCTCACTTCTAGCAACCCTCAGTAAGCGGGTGCTGGATGTCATTCTTCAGGCAAGGAGGCCTAGTACTAGAAAATCCTGTTCAGAAAAGTGGAAAAGATACTGATGTTCTTCGTGTTTCACTGTTGCAGTCATTACATTTGGGTAATCTGCTGGCAGGTTTCCCTCAGTCGGCCTGATTAACAAAGTCTTGGGTCCTGCGTCGGTTGCTGTCCATTCTTCCATGACGTCAGGTCAGGAGGGGTATAAAACATGCAACAGACACCATTATGTCAGTCTTTCTTGCCGTGCGGTAGCAGAAGCAGTTCGCAAGTGCCGGCTGACCGACTCATGAAATTTTTGTTTTTGAGTTTCAGAACCGAAGTCTTCAACTTAAATCTAAGTACCCCGTTGGGGAAATTTTTTCGTGTTCCTTACCGATACCAGTACAAGTCAATAATTGCATTACTGGTGAAAAGAAAATACCTCATAAAGATTTTCATTTGTACTGTATTCCTTGCCTAGGCCCTGACCACGACCTACCTTGCTGTCGGTTTTGAGCGCAGTATCAGTCGTCGGTACATTTTTGCCTCTAAATATTTCTGTTCTCGGTTTAATTATCCAGAAATGACATCGGTTAGCCATCCGACTACCGGGATTCTGAAAAAACGTAAAGATAAAGACCGACAGGCCGTCGAGGTCTAAAACTGCCGACGACACTTCTAAGCCAGTCGCCAGTTCGGTACTCAGTGAGGCGCTTTCGCAGCCCTTGATACCCGCTACTTCTGACTCACAGGCCTCTACTGAGACCCATTCGGAGTCTGGTATGCCGTGAGATACGTCACCTGTGGAACTCGTGGATGTCTCTACTTTGGATGGGTCCGGAGCCGCTGTGCAGGCACCGGCTTCTGAGGGTGTATTCAGGCCTACAGACTTGCATATTAAACCGACTCCACCTTCTATACTAAGGCCTAAGTCTCGATCTAAGTCTAAACAACCGACTCCCAGGCCACATGTTCAGGCCACTATGCCTAAAAAACAAATGATCAAAATGGTAAAGATCTTATTACTCTAATCAGGGGTAGTCACCCCCCCCCCCCTCTAAGAGGCCTACGACTGAGCTTGATTATGAATCTTCTGATCAGGACTCTGTTTCTTCGGAGTCTTCTAATGACCTGGATTTGTCCATACCTACTTATGAGGATTCTGATGCAGATGACTTTACATATACTTTAAGGGAGCATTTCCACTGGGAAAGTCAGGAATTTTCTGAATCAAAAAAGAGGCTTAAGGATTTCTTCCTTCTACCTCAGCATAGACATCCTGTACTAGACATTGTTGATTATGTGTTTTCGGAATCCAGTATGGCCCCTGATTCCTTGACTCTGGATCCTAGTAAACCTGACAGATACTACAGGGTTCCTTAGTCCCACAAGTTCCTCTTCAAAAATCCTGTTGTGGATCCAGAAACGATTTCTCAGGGGCCCAAGGGCATTAAGGCTTCTACTGCTAAAAATCCTACCCCTTCTGATAGAGACTCCAGGGCGCTGGATAGATGGGGTAAAAAGATTTATATTTCTGCATTCTTGGCAAGCAGGGTTTTAAACTGCCAATTTCATATGTTAAAATATCAACAGTATATTATTGGACTGCTTAAACAGAAAATGATGTTGATCTTAGGCATAATACTTCTCAGAAGTACAGGCAAGCACGGAAGGCTGTGGCTGACTAAGATGTCCTTCAAGAATGCAACTGCAGTCATAACATTTGGGTTGTCCTGCCTCAGGCAGCCCTCGGTCGGCCGGATTCCAAAGTCTGGGTCTGACGTCGGCTGATGTCGCATTTCTCTCCGCCGTCAGAGCGGCTGGAGTATATAAGCATCAGCCGACGCCATTTTCTTCAGTCTTTCTTGCCGCGCGGTGCCCGAAGCAGAAGCAGTTCGCAAGTGCCGGTCGGTCAGCTCCTGTATTCTTCGAATCCGAAGTCATCAAAAAAGCCAAGTACCCCGTTGGGGACCTTTTCTTGCCTCAGCCGATGTCAGAAATTACTGAAAAAGTTAACAATTGTCTGTCTTGTGGTAAACAAATACCTCATAAGGATTTCCACTCTTACTGTCTTCCTTGCCTTGGCCCAGACCACGACGTCTTGGCCTATGTCGCCTGTGCTCGCTTCAATAAGCGCACTCTCAGGCGCCGGGCGGAGTTCGCTGAAGACTTTTTCGGCGATAAATTTGCTTATACAATGCCGTCGGAACTTCCGACATCGCAGATTCCTAAGAAACGAAAAGACCGGGACCGACATCCTCGGCCCACTTCTTCCACCGACTCCACGCCAAAACCTACCACGAGTCCTCCGGTTCCCCCTGAGACGGTTATTTCACCGCTCCGAACCGAAGACACCGCATTACCGATACCTCCGATACTGGAGGCCACACCGACGCCAGTTATAGATTTTCCTTCGGATACTGAAACCGAGGAAATGCCCGAGACCATTGCTGTAGATAAGGTCACTCCTGCACGTGGAGCTGCTAGGCCTCCTATGGCCATGTCTATTAAGGCCTACACACGTGCTAAGGCAGCCAGCAAGACCAAGCACCTTAATGCTAAAGCCTTACCTCAGCCTACTCCTGAAACACAAATCATGACTATGGCCACAGATTTAATTTCCATGATTAGAGGTTCACAGGCCCATCCTGAGAGAGGATCCCAGCCTCCTTCTGATAAGAGGCCCCGGGTTGAACCCTCTGACCCTATCCCTTCAGATGAAGATTCTGAGGACTCTGTTCACTCCGATGGCCAGGAAGAGCTCTTCCAGACCTATGAGGACTCGGATGCAGAGGATTCCATCCCCTCGGCCTCCCCTACTGAGGATATTTCTTTTGGGGAAGTTCTGCATACCATGAGGGAACATTTTAGGTGGCAAGGCCAGGAATATTCTGATTCCAGAAAGCGCCTTCGAACCTTCCTTAAAAAGCCCCAGCACAGGCCCCTGGCTATACCTCCTATGCTTTATGTTTTGGATGACCTATACTCTGACTCCAGTGTTACCCCGGATACTCTTCCTCCTGCTCCAGCCAAGCCAGACAGATACTATAGGGTCCCAGAAACACATTCTCATTTCTTTAGGGCCCATGCTGTTGATTTAGAAACTATTTCTCAGGGACCTAAAGGGGTTTCAGCATCCACCTCCAAAAATCCTTTGCCTTCCAACAGGGAAGCTAGGTCGTTAGAGAGATGGGGGAAAAAGGTCTACACCTCCACTACTTTATCTATGAGAGCTCTGAATTGCCTCTTTCATATGTTTCAATATCAGGATTACCTGTTAGATGATTTACAGAAAACATTGGCCTCTCCTGAACCTTTAGACAGGAAGTCTTTGCAGGAAGCTGTACATAATTCTCAGCAAGTCAGCAATCACTTTCTGCAGTGTGGATATGATGCATTGGAAGCTTCATGTAGGGCAGCTATGACAGGGGCGGTCATTCGTAGACATGCATGGTTAAAAGAACAACCTCTACCAGATCATGTTAAGGTAAAACTCCTTGATGCACCCTTGGAAAAGAACAAGCTTTTTGGTGCTAATGCTAAAGATGTGTTAAAGTCCATCGAGGAAAAAGCAAAATCAGTTCAGACGGTCAAAGATTTCCTCCAGGTTCAGCCACCCAGATTCAGCAGGAATTGGCCTTCTAAAAACTGGTCCTTTCCTAATCCTGAAAGATTTCAAAGGGGTAAAAACAGGCGTGGCCGAGGAAGAGTACAATACAGAGGTTCTTACAGGGGACGACAATGGCAACCAACAAACCAAAGAAGTGACACAGGGGTCTCCCCTGCCCCACAGGGACAATCTCAATGACTTTCCTATACTTCCGCTGACCAAGGAGCAAATAGAAGCACCCTTGGGCGGAAAATTATCTCTGTTTTCAGACAATTGGCACAGATTGACAAAGGACAAATGGATTTTGGACATTATAGACCAAGGTTACAGGTTCCACTTTCATACCTTACCAAGAAAACAAGGCATGCCAAACCTACCACAAAACCAGAGGGCAGAGGCTATCAAACAAATTTCTCTGCTTGCTCAGATCAAAGCAATAGAAAGAGTTCCACAACAAGAACAAGGCCAGGGGTTTTACTCAAGACTGTTCCTTGTTCCATAATAAAATAAATAAAAATAAATTGTTCCAAGAAAAGAAACTCAGTGGAGACCAATACTGGATTTGTCCGCATTAAACACTTTTCTCATAGTACCAAAGTTCAAAATGCTGACTCTACAGCAACTCCTTCCCATGCTGGGCAAGGGGTCTTGGCTGATTACTCTGGACCTCAAGGAGGCATACCTGCATGTCCCTATCAGACACAGCTGCAGAAGATACCTCGGATTTCTTGCAGGGCCAGAGCATTATCAATTCTCAGCATTGCCATTTGGCTTATCTACTGCGCCCAGAGTATTCACAAAATGCCTGGCTTCAGTAATTGCTCATTGCAGGCTCCAGGGGATCCAAATTTACCCGTACCTGGACGACTGCCTCATACAAGCGGGCGACAAATTGATTTTGACAAAAAACTTGAACTATGTCATACAATTGCTACAGGCTCTAGGATACACAGTCAACTTCCAAAAGTCAAGACTTCAGCCATCCCAGCAAATAACCTTCTTAGGAGCCAATCTAGACACAGCCTCTCAAATGGCTTACCTGACAGAAGACAAGCAAGAGAAGTTAACTCATTATTTCAAAGGTTTGGCAAAACTCACCCAGATGACTGCAAGGAGATTCCTACAGGCCCTGGGTTCCATGGCATCCTGCATTCTCCTGGTTCCATTAGCAAGACTACACATGAGAAAGCTTCAATGGTACCTAAAAAGCCTATGGTCTCAGCACAGCAACAACCTAGAGACAACCATACCGCTCATTCCATGCCTGCAAAAGGAATTCCTATGGTGGGCCTCGGTAAGCCAGGCAAACACAGGTATGTCATTCAAAAAACCTGAGATAACACAGACCATGACCACAGACGCCTCAGACCTTGGATGGGGGGCGCACATGGAGGGCAGATGTATACAAGGACAATGGTCTCCAAAGGAAACGCATCTGCATATAAACCAAAAGGAAATGCTGGCAGTAATGCATGCCATCGAGGCCTTTCGACAACAACTTCAGCAAGGCCATCTACTGATACGGACAGACATCACCACTGTGATGTGGTACATAAACAAGCAAGGGGGCACCCATTCTTACCCCCTTTGCAGACTGACAATGAATCTTTGGGAAAAATCACTGAGCCTAAACATACAGTTGCAATCCCAGTTTGTTCCAGGCAAAGACAATGTGCTGGCGGACAGCCTAAGCAGGAATTTCATAGATCCACACGAGTGGAGGTTACAACAGAAAATCTTCACACAACTCACCTCGACATGGGGCAGGCCAGAAGTAGACCTATTTGCCTCCCACCTCAACCATCATCCACAAAAATTCTGTTCAAGGACATATCATCCACAAGCTTGGAAAATAGATGCTCTTTCATTCAACTGGAACTTCCTAAAAATCTATGCATTCCCACCTCTGCCACTGATGACCACAGTATTACTAAAGATCAAAGCAGAGAGGCCCAAGGGGATCCTAATAGCTCCAGACTGGCCAAGACAATACTGGTATCCACTACTACGGAGCATATGTCACAACAAAAAGTGGGCCCTTCCCCAATGGTCCCTACTTTTGACTCAACACAACTTCAAAACAGTGCATCCAAACCTTCAGACGCTGCAGCTAACAGCCTGGGAGATCCCATGAATAACCTCAATCTATCTCTCTCCAAGGAAGTTCAGCGGATATTAACAGAAGCTCGAAGACCATCCACCAGAAAGGTTTACTTAGCAAAATGGAAGAGATTCAGCATTTGGAATACCAGCAAGGGACATGATGCATCATTATTGAACATCCCACTCATCCTGGAATATTTGGCAGATATGCTGCAGAATGGACTCTCATATTCTTCCATAAAGATACATGCTTCAGCTATTTCAGCTAGATATAACACTGATCCGCCTGTGTTTTCACATCCTTTAAGGCAATTCCTCAGGGGAATCAAGAACATTAAGCCACCAAGAAAGGCTCCAGTGCCAGCTTGGGACCTCAACTTTGTTCTAGAAAAACTGACTCTACCCCCCCTTTGAGCCAGCAGCTTCAGTGGACTTACAATTTCTCTCATGGAAGACAGCTTTCCTGTTGGCAATTACCTCAGCAAGAAGGGTTTCGGAACTACAGGCCCTAATGGCAATACCACCGTTCATAATCTTTCACAGAGACAGGGTCTCCTTAAGAACCAACCCTACTTTTATGCCAAATGTGGTATCTAGGGTTTCTTTAAATCAAGCTATTCACCTGCCTACTTTCTTCCCCAATCCTGAGAGCAAAGGGGAAAGACTGTTGCATACCTTTTACATTCACACACAACTTCGCTACTACCTGGACAGAACCAAGACCAGTAGGAAGTCTGATCAGCTTTTTGTAGCTTACGCCCCTGGAGTACAAGGAAAAGCAATTTCCAAACAAACTATTTCAAAATGGATTGGACATTGCATCAGATTTTGTTATACCTTCCATGGGAAGTATGTTCCAGCTAATGCCAGACCACACTCCACCAGAGCTACAGCCACCTCTACAGCATTCTTAAGAGGGGTGCCTACAAAAGACATTCTAGAAGCTGCTACATGGAGCTCCGTGCATATATTCTCCAAACACTGCAATCTCCCTTTATACTCCAGATCCAGAGCAGGCTTTGCTTCGGCAGTCCTGCAGGGTTTGATTGCCACACCATCTCTTTCCTAGAGCATTCCTCCTCCCCCAGCTAAGCTATGGTATTCAACCCATATGTTATGACTGCAGTTGCATTCTTGAAGGACATAGTACAGTTTTGTACCTACCATAAATGTAGATGTCCGATAGATATGCAACTGCAGTCGTGTTTTCCCTCCCTCCATACCCCTCTATGCCTTGGGTCCACTCCTATCCCTTTTTCTCTTAGCTGGGGATATCTGTTATGGTGTATCTGTTTATTGCTTACTTATTTGTCTGGAATCCTGTTTTTGTCTTCCAATTTGATTACAGCCTTCCTTGGAGGGCACCTGGCATCTGGGGCAAGAAACGCTGAAGAAAATGGCGTCGGCTGATGTTTATATACTCCATCCGCTCTGACGTCAGAGAGAAATGCGACATCAGCCGATGTCGGACCCAGACTTTGGAATCCGGCCGACCGAGGGCTGCCTGAGGCAGGACAACCCAAATGTTATGACTGCAGTTGCATATCTATCGGACATCTACATTTATGGTAGGTACAAAACTGTACTTTTGCAGACGACTGCAAACTGGGTGCTATAATAGAGTCTCCGGCCGACATGGAGATCCTTCAGAATGGCCTAAATGAGACTGATGCATGGTGTCAAAATCCATGGTCTCAAACTAAATGCAAAAAAATGCGTAGTAATCCACTTTGGAAAAAACAGAGTACCCGCAAACTACAACATAGGAGGTAATCCCCTGAAATCTGAAGAAGAAATAAGGGATCTAGGGACCCAAGTAGATAGTCAGCTTTCCTTTGATAACCATGTTGCCAAAGTGGTCAGAAAATCCTTCTATGTGACCCATCCGATCATGAAATGGTTCGCATCAAGATCTAAGGATGTAATGGTGCCCCTCTACTCTTCCCTCATCAGACCCATTATTGAGTACAATGCACTAATTGGAATGTACCTGGCTAGACATCTTCAGCAGCTGGAGACACCACAGAGGTACCTAACCAAGAGGATTACTGGCCTCAAACAGTTGCCCTGTGCAGCACGATTGAAAAAGCTAAGACTGTTCTCTGTTGCATACCGCTTTCTCTGAGGCGATCTCTGTCTAACGTACAGAGCCATGTCCAATTCAGAATTGTTGAACATGCTCCATCTTAGCAACACCAAATCTGCTCAAGCTACACGCTCTAGGGATATAAACCTGAACACAACAATGAATAGAGCATGCTGGAGGGATAGATTCCCTTCGCAGAGACTTCCCTTACTATGGAACAGGGTCCTGATCTACATAAGACAGAGCCCCTCACTATCACTCTTCAAGAGGAACCTTGATGAGTGGATGGGTAACAGAAAGTTCACACCAGGGATCACACCAACAGCACTACTAGATAGGGGCCAAGGGTACTAGCTGCTAGTACAAGGGTTTAGGGAACTACTAAAGGGGTGGTGAATACCGCAAAACGTGGCTGGGCTAATATATGTCTTCTGGCAGATAGCCCAGTACCAACCTATGAACCTATCTCTGACTGTGTGGAAAATAAAGTTTTACAGGATTTATTGCATTCTGCTGAACAAGTTGGAAAACATACTTTGCAATGTGGTTTTGATTCTTTTGAGGCCTCTTGTAGGGCTTCTGTTACTGGGTCTGTGCTTAGAAGGCATGCTTGGCTTAAGGAGCAATCTCTGCCTGATCATGTTAAAGCAAAATTGTTGGATTCTCCTTTAAATCAGGACCACCTGTTTGGCAGTAAGGCTGAAGAAGTTCTAAAAAAGATGGAAGATAAAGCTAAATCTATGCAAACTGTAAAAGATTTCTTGCAAGTGCAACCTCCTAGATTTAGTAGGCACTGGCCTACTAAGAATTGGTCCTTTCCAGCTCCTTCCTGATCCTTTCAAGCAAAACCCAGATGCACCAAAAGCACCAGGTTTCAGTCCCAGGGGACTCTCAGAACTAAGCAATGGGGGGGCCTTCACTTCCATATCTGGAAGTAACAAGACACAACCCCTATGGTAAACAGTCTTGATGACTTTCCTTTAAAATTACCAAGCACTTACTTTTTAGCCGCCCCTTTGGGGCGAAAGATTGCTCTTCATGCAACAAACTGGGAACTCATAACCCAGGACAAATGAGTTTTAAATAGTGTCCCATGGATACAGATTTCATTTCCACATGTTGCCAACACCAAATGGGGTGGCCAGACATGCCCCAAATCAGTGGGCAGAGGCATAAAAGCTTTCTCTTAAACATGGGAGTTATTCAACCGGTACCAGAAGAGGAAAAGGGGCAAGGTTTCTATTCCAGGCTTTTCCTGGTGCCCAGAAAATGCAAATCATGGGGTCTAATTCTGGACCTGTCTACTCTAAACCTTTCTGGACATTCCAAAATTCAAGATGCTGACACTTCACCAATTACTTCCTCTGCTAGGCAAAGATGCCTCGTTGGCAACTCTAGATTTAAAAGAAGCTTACCTGCATATACCAATCAGGGAATCTTGCAGAAGATACCTGCACTTCAAAGCAGGCGAATTGCATTGTCAGTTCTCTGCACTGCCCTTTGGCTCGTCTACTGCGCCCAGGGTATTCACAAAGTACCTGGCTCCAGTTATTGCATTTTGCAGGCAAAGAAATATACAAATATATCCCTGCCTGGATGATTGCCTAATTCAGGCAGAAAACCAGACCACACTTCTTAATCATCTGACATTTGTAAAAAGGGTTCTAACTTGTCTGGGATACACCATTAACGAAAAGAAATCACAACTGGTACTTTCTCAACAGATTGCATTCCTGGGTGCAACCTTGAATACAACTGCCCAGATGTCTTTCCTCATGCCAGAAAAGCAAATTCATTTGGTAACCTACTTCAAACAAATGGCCACAGAAACCCTGCTATCTGCAAGACAAATACTGTAAGCCTTGGGGTTCATGCCCTCCTGTATTCTAATTCCATATGCAAGACTGCATATGAGGTAACTTCAGTGGTACTTAAAAAGTATATGGAGTCAACATTGTTACAGCCTGGAAACAATGATTCCTATCATAGCTTGCCTATGCCTGGAGTTCCTATGGTGGGCAGAGGCTTGCCACCAAAACAAGGGACTGCCATTTACACTACCCCCTGCCACCCAAACCCTAACTGCTGATGCATCAGACTATGCATGGGGGGCTCACCTGGCAGGGAAGTGCACTTAGGGCAAATGGAACCCAAATCAATTGCACCTACATATCAGTTAAAAAGAAATGTTAGCTGTACAGAATGCTCTGACAGCCTTCAAGGACTACATTCTTCCAGGACAACTAACGGTAAAGACTGACAACACCACGGTTATGTGGTACATAAGCAGGGGGGATACACATTCCTACCCCCTTTGCAGACTAGCCGTGACATTGTGGAACACAGCCTTGAGCAACTAAGTGCACCTGCAAGCTCAATTCCTGCCAGGCAAACATAATTCACTGGCAGACAACTTTTGCAGAAAATTGAATACACTGTCAGATGGACTAAGCTGAAATCTCATGGACCCACACAAGTGGAAATTGAAACCACGGATTTTCAACATGTTGTCAAGCAAATGGGAGAGCCCAGACATAGATCTATTTGCCTCCTCCCAGAACTACCAGTTGGACAAATTTTGCACAAGGACTCCCCACAAACAAGCCTGGAAAGTGTATGCTCTGTCCTTCAGCTGGAAAAACCTATCCGTCTATGCCATTCCCCCTTTGCCTCTGCTCTCCAAAGTCCTGCTAAAAGTCAAACAGGACAAACCAAAAATGATTTTGATTGCTCCAGACTGGCCATGCTAACACTGGTACCCACTCCTGAGCAGTGTATCACAAATATCTCCATGGTACCTGCCTCAGACACCTTCCTTGCTGTCTCAACAGGAGAAATTCTGCACCCTCAGCTCCCAACATTTAACATTGCAGCTTGGCTAATCACTTAAATTCACCCTTAGCATCCCTCAGCAAACCTGTGATGGATGTCATCTTGGAGGCGAGAAGACCTAGTACTAGAAAATCTTATGCTGACAAATGGAAAAGATTCTGTGCCTGGAGCCAATCTTTAGGGATGAGCACAGCAGCGCCCAATTTACCTCAGATTTTTCAATACTTAACTGAGATGCTTCACAAGGGCCTGTCTTTTTCCTCTATTAAAATCCACACTTCAGCTATTTCAGCTCACTATAGCACAGAACCCACCCCTCTTTTCTCATCCCCTGCTCAAGCAGCATCTCAGAGGGGCAAGGAACTTGAGACCACCCAGGAGAGCCCCACCCCTGCCTGGGACCTTAACTTTGTTTTGAAGAAACTCACTCTACCTCGAGCCAGCTTCTACTGCAGTCTTAAAATTTCTTTCTTGGAAAACAGCCTTCCTCTTAGCAATCACTTCAGCTAGAAGGATATCTGAATTACAGGCCTTTATGGAGCCTTTCATCATCTTTCATGCGGACAGGGTATCTCTGAGGACCAATCCATCCTTCATGCCCAGCGTGGTTTCCAATGTGGCTCTTAATCAGTCCATTCATTTGCCAACCTTCTAATCCCAGTCCACAGAACAAAGGGGAACGGATTCTGCATTCCTTGGACGTGCACAAACAGCTTAGATTCTACTTGGACAGAACTAAATTTAGAAGAAAATCTGAACAATTGCTAGTAGGATTTGCTGCTGGGGCAGACGGGAAGGCTATTTCAAAACGAACCATTTCAAAATGGATAAGCCATTGCATTAATTTCTGCTATAAGCACCATGGAAAAACTATCCCCAAGGGTATCAGATCTCATTTCACCAGGCTGCATCTACTTCTGCAGCCTTTCTCAGAGGTGTTTCTACCAGGAATATTCTAGAAGTTGCTACCTGTAGTTCTGTACATACTTTCACCAAGCATTATCATTTACCAATTTTCTCTAAATCCATAGCTGGCTTTGCCACTGCTGTCTTGCAGGGCCTTATAGCTGGTCCTAATGCTGTATAAATTCCTCCTCCCAACCATAGCTTTGGGAATCTACCCAAATGTAATGACTGCAACAGTGAAACACGAAGAACATAGTACAGTTGTGCACAATTACCATAAATGTAGATGTTTGAGTGTATTCACTGTTGCAGTCCTGGTTACCTTTCCTCCAGCCCCATGTTTTTCTCTGACTATACCTCTACTTTCTTTTTCTATGCTTAAAAGCCTTTTTGATGTATTTGCATTTGGTTGGAGGTATATTTTTGTGTTTTTAATTTTATTTTGCTCCCCTTTTGAGGGGCGCCTGACATCTGGGGCAAGAAAAACTGATGTAATGGTGTCGGCTGCATGTTGTATACCCCTGACGTCATGGAAGAAGGGACAACAACCGACGCAAGACCCAAGACTTTGTTAATCAGGGCGACTGAGGGCAACCTACCAGCAGATTACCCAAATGTAATGACTGCAACTGTGAATATACTTGAACATCTACATGTATGGTAAGTGTACACAACTGTACTTTCCTGGAGCCAGGCTCAGGGGATGGTCCCCAGCTTACCTCCTGGTCTAGATTACTTAACAGAAATGCTCCACGAGGGCCTGTCTTTCTCTTCAATTAAGATTCATGCCTGTGCCATTTCAGCACATTATAATACTGAGCCCACCCTCTTATCTCATCCCCTGCTAAAACAGTTCCTTAGAGAGGCCAAAAATTTGGTTCCCTATTAGAAGACCGAAGACGCATTCTTTCGATTGTGTCTTGGTTGAACGGAAAAGTCTGAAACAGCAAAATATCGAAGCGACTTTTAAGCAAATTCTTTCCCTGGGAAAGAATTTACTTGGCCGCTTCATTGCTTTGCTGTTTTCGGCACTGTAGTGCAGTCTTGGAGTTGTATATGTAAGTGGGGGGGGGGGGGGGGTGGCGGGGCGCAGCCCAGCCCCCCTCTTAATGTAATGTTTAAAGGTTTTTTTTTTTGGTTTGTTTTTGTTGGAACAGCGATTTTTTTTTTTCCCCCTAAGAGAAAAATCGCTGTTCTGACAGTTCGAAATTTTAAGCTTTCGCTTACATAGGGTCAATTAATCACCGTTCGCTTTTTTAAGCATTCAGTGATCTAATAATAATATAGACCCCAAAATTTAAGACACCCTCAGGAGAGCTCCCACTCCAGCCTAGGACCTTAACTTTGTATTGAAAAACTCACTGTCCCCCCCCTTTTTGAAACAGCTGCTACAGCAGAGTTGAAATTCCTGTCTTGGAAACCAGCCTTACTTCTAGCCGTCACTTCAGCAAGAAGAGTGAACTGCAGGCCCTCATGGCAGTGGAATCCTTAATTATCTTCCATGCGGACAAGGTTTCCCTCAAAACTAATCCATCCTTTATGCTCAAGGTGGTGTCTAGTATGTCTCTAAACCAGTCCATTCATTTGCTTACTTTTTTCCCTAATCCTCAAAATAAGGGGGAAAGGGTACTCATTCTTTGGACGTCAAAGAGAGCTTAGATTCTGGTTGGACAGAACTAAGCCTCTCAAAATCTGACCAGCTGCTAGTTAGCTTTGCTGCAGGGGCAGAGTGGAAGGCCATTTCGAAGCAAACCATTTCCAATTGGATAGGCCATTGCATCCATTTCTGCTACAAGCACCATGGAAAACCTACCCCTCAGGGGATAAGATTAGTTTCCACCAGGGCTGCATCTACCTATACGGCATTTCTCAGAGGAGTCCCTAACAGGGTCATCCTGGAAGCTGCTACCTGGAGCTCTGTACATTCTTTCACCAAGCATTACCACCTGCCTATCTTTTCTAAATCCAGAGCTGGACTTGCCACAGCAGTCTTACAGGGTTTGCTTGCTAGCCCCAATGCTCTTTAACTGCCTCCACCCTTCCTTAGCTTTGGGATTCAACCTAAATGTGATGACTGCAACAGTGAAATACGAAGAACATAGTACAGATGTTCGTGTTACCCTGTGCAGTCATCACACTTAGGTTATCCTGTCGTCAGGCGGTCCCGCAGTCGGCCGATTTCCAAAGTCTTGGTCCGACGTCGGTTGCTGTCGCCTCATCCCTGACGTCAGAGCACCAGGGGTACATATATTGCAACCGACGCCATTTTCTTCAGTCTTTCGTGCCGCGTGGTGCCCGAAGCAGAAGCAGTTCGCAAGTGCCGGTCGGCCGACTCCTGAGATTTTCGAATTCGAATTTCAGACCGAAGTCTTCTATAAAGCTAAGTACCCGTTGGAAACTTTTCTTGCCTCAGACCGATGTCAGAAAAAGTTAACAATTGTATTTCTTGTGGGAAGCAAATACCTCATAAGGATTTTCATTCTTATTGCATACCTTGCCTAGGCCCTAATCACGACGTCACTTGTCGTTTTTGTGCTAGATTTAATAAACGTACTATTAAAAGACGATTTGATTTTGCACAACACTTTTTTGGCAGAAAATTTAATTATAACATGCCGCCGGAGCTACCTACTACCTGCGTTCATAAAAAGTGCAGGGATAAGAACAAACAGCCTAGGCCTAAGCCCGATTCCGAGGCCTCAGTTGATCCGGTTTCCGGTTATCAGTGAGGCTCCGACGCAGCCTCTGACTACCGCAGTTCAGGAACCCGAGGCCGCTACGGATTTTTTGACGGAATGTACTAGGCAGACGCAGCCTTTTACTACAGGCCGTACCGACGATTTACCTTCCAAGGACGTCGGTGCTTCTGAAACACCATCGCCTTCTGAAGGCGTTTTCAGACAGACGACTCTTACAGTCAAAACGTTTCCCAAGTCAAAGACTCCTTCCAAATTGAAAAAGGCTTCACTTCAGTCTCCTGTTCAAGGCCCTATGCCTAAGAAACAGATGCTCAGGATGGCTGAAGATTTGATTTCTCTTATCAGGGGTTCTCAGCCTCCTCCTTACAAAAGGCCTAGACAGGAGGAAGAATCTTCTTCCTCTGAACAACTATTTATTCGGATTCCTCTGAGGACCAAGTCTATTCCTTCACTCCTTATGAAGATTCTTATACTGAGGACTCTATTCCCTCAGCTTCCCCTCCAGAAGATTACTCTTTTGGGGAAACTTTACACACTATGAGGGAACATTTTCACTGGGAAGGTCAGGATTACTCTGATTCCAAGAAAAGGCTCAGAGTTTTTTACTCCCCCAACGCAGACCTCTAGCCATCCCTCCTGTTTTGGACGTTGTGGATGATGTCTGTTTAGAATCCATTTTCAACCCTGACTCTCTGCCTCCTGCCCCGGCCAAGCCTGACAGATACTACAGAGTTACTGATTCCCACAAATTTCTTTACAAAAGCCCAGTAGCTGACCCAAAGACCATCTCACAGAGTCCCAAGGGGGCTAAAGCTTCCATGGCTAAAAATCCAGTACCTTCTGAAAGGGATTCAAGAGCACTAGACAGATGGGGGAAAAAGGTTTACACCTCAGCCACTTTAGCTATGAGAGCTCTAAACTGTCAATTTCATATGCTTAAATATCAGCAATTTCTGATCTCTCAGTTAAAACAAAAGATTACCACCCTACCTCAACAACCTGAATTGAAAGATGTACAGGATTTGTTGCATGCCACCGAGCAGGTGGGCAAACATACCTTACAATGTGGGTTTGATTCCTTAGAGGCCTCCTGCAGAGCAGCTGTCACTGGTTGTTATACATAGGCATGCCTGGTTAAAGGAACAAAGTCTGCCTGATCATGTTAAAGCAAAACTATTAGATGCTCCCTTACAGTAGGATGTTCTTTTTGGTGTTAAAGCAGAAGAAGTTTTAAAGAAAATGGAAGATAAGGCAAAATCAATGCAGACAGTCCAAGATTTCCTACAGGTGCAACCCCCTCGCTTCAGCAGAAACTGGCCAACAAAAAATTGGTCCTTTCCAGCCACTGACAGGCCTCAGAGGGGTAAATACAGGCGCCCAAGGGGCAGAGGACAACCACAAGCTCAGTATAAATCTCGCCAATGGGGCACTCCAACCCAGAAGGGAGGAGAAGACAGGTGTCAACCCACCAGAAGGCAAACTCAATGACTTGCACCTCAGCTGGCCAAACAAAGCTCTTTTGTCAGCCCCCCTGGGGGGAAAACTAGCACTTTTTGCAGACAACTGGCACATGGTCACAAAGGACAAATGGGTTCTAGACATAATTTTATGAGGATACAGATTCCACTTTCACACCTTGCCAATAAAAAGAATGCCAAACCTGCCACAAAATCAAAGGGCAGAGGCTCAAAAACAAATTACAGCTCTCATGGCCATGAGAGCCATTCAAAGGGTACCAACTCAAGAGCAAGGCCAAGGATTTTATTCAAGACTCTTCCTAGTTCCCAGAAAAGAAAATGCTTGGAGACCAATTCTGGACCTTTCAATTCTAAACACTTACAAGTTCCCAAATTCAAGATGCTAAAACTACAGCAGCTACTTCCCATGTTGGGCAAGGAAGCATGGCTGGTAACGTTGGACCTCAAGGAGGCATACCTGCATGTCCCTATCAGACAAAGTTGCAGAAGATACCTCCGTTTCATTGCAGGTTCAACCCATTATCAATTCTCTGCACTGCCCTTTGGCTTATCTTCTGCGCCCAGGGTCTTCACAAAATGCCTGGCACCAGTAATTGCATACTGCAGACAAAGAGGAATTCAAATATATCCATACCTAGACGACTGCCTCATCTAAGCAGAAAGAAAAGACATTCTCTTACAACATCTGGCTTTTGTAAAGCATCTACTAAATTGTCTGGGGTACACAGTAAACAAAAAGAAGTCAAAACTAGTACCCTCACAAAGAATGACATTCCTGGGTGCCAGCTTGGACACAACGGCCCAGAAGGCTTATCTTACAACTGACTCAATATTTCAAGACAATGGCAACAAAGACCCAATTAACTGCAAGAAAACTTCTGCAGGCTTTGGGCTTCATGGCATCTTGCATTCTGATAATACCATTTGCAAAACTGCATATGAGGAAATTACAATGGTACCTACAAAAGCATATGATCTCAACACAGCCACAGCTTGGACACAGTGATATCTCTCATTCCCTGCCTTCAACAGGAATTTCTGTGGTGTGCACAGGTATGTCACCTCAACAAGGGTCAGCCTTTCATCTTGCCCCCACCCAGGCAAACTATCACAACAGATGCTTCAGACTATGCCTGGGGGGGGCACATATAGCAGGTCAATGCATTCAAGGCCTATGGACTGCAGAACAAAGAAAACTGCACATAAACCAAAAAGAGATGCTAGCTGTACAGAAAGCTCTGACAGCCTTCAAGGATCTACTACAGCCTGGACAACTGGCAATAAAGACGGACAACACCACAGTAATGTGGTACGTAAACAAACAAGGGGGCACACATTCCTACCCTCTTTGCAGGCAAGCACTAATCTTATGGAACACAGCTATGGCCTACCAAGTCCAGTTACAAGCTCACTTCCTGCCAGGACAGAAAAACACATTGGCAGATGACCTAAGCAGAAACATCAAAGATCCCCACGAGTGGAAGCTAGACCCACAAATATTTGCAGTGATAGCTCAAAGATGGGACCTACCAAATATAGACCTGTTTGCCAGTCCTCACAACTACCAGCTGACAAAATTTTGTGCAAGGACATTCCACCATCAAGCTTGGAAAGTGGACGCTCTCTCCTTCAGTTGGAAAAACCTGACAGCATATGCCTTTCCTCCATTACCTCTTCTCACAAAGGTTATTTTGAAGGTCAAAAAGGAGAAACCTCGAATGATTCTCATAGCCCCAGACTGGCCACGCCAGCACTGGTACCCGCTATTGAAGAATATGGCTCACAGCCCACCATGGCTATTGCCTCAAATACCTCAAGCAGATTCTACACAGCCAGATCAAAACCTTAAACCTGGCTGCATGGCAAATCAGTTAAGCATCCAACCAGCCCCTCTTTCACAAGCAGTACTGGATGTTATTCTAGAAGCCAGGAGGCCAAGCACCAGGAAGGCTTACTCGGATAAATGGAAAAGGTTTTCTGCTTGGAACCAAGCTAAAGGCCAAGACACAACTCAGCCTCATATGCCTCACATTCTGCAGTATTTAGCTGAGATGTTGCATAAAGGACTTTCCCTCTCCTCAATTAAAATCCATGCTTCAGCTATTTCAGCTCACTACGACACAAATCCACCTTTATTTTCAAATCCACTCATAAGGCAGTTCCTCAGAGGGGCAAAAAACATTAGACCACCGAGAAGAGCTCCTACACCAACATGGGACCTCAGTTTTGTTCTTGAAAAACTAACGCTTCCTCCCTTTGAACCAGCTTTTTCTGCAGACCTTCATTTCCTATCTTGGAAGACTGCCCTGCTCCTAGCAATAACTTCTGCTAGGAGAGTTTCAAAATTACAGGCACTTATGGCAGTGGAACCTTTCCTCATTTTTCATCAAGACAGAGTTTCTCTACGAACTAATCCTTCCTTCATGCCTAAGGTGGTTTCCAGTGTGGCTTTAAATCAAACCATCCATCTACCCACTTTCTTCCCCAATCCACAGAACAAAGGCGAGAGACTCCTGCATTCCTTGGACATTCACAGGCAGCTTCGATACTACTTGGATAAAACTAAGGCTTTCAGAAAAACTGACCAGCTCTTTGTTTCCTATGCTACAGCTTCTCAAGGGAAGTCCATATCCAAGCAAACCATTTGTAAATGGATAGGCCATTACATATGATTCTGCTATACCCATCATGGGAAACCAGTTCATCCTACCATTAGATCCCACTCTACTAGGGCAACAGCTACCTCTACAGCCTTTCTCAGGGGGGTTCCTACCAAGGAAATTTTAGAAGCTGCAACTTGGAGTTCTGTACACACCTTCACCAAACACTATCACTTACCTCTTTATTCTAAGTCTAGGGCAGGCTTCGCCACTGTAGTTCTGCAGGGCCTCATTGCCTCCACTAACCCTCTATGATGCCTCCACCCTTCCTTAGCTTTGGGACTCAACCCAAGTGTGATGACTGCAGCAGGGTAACACGATGAACATAGTACAGTTTTGTACCTACCATAAATGTAGATGTTCGAGTGTTCACCCTGCTGCAGTCCAGGTTGCCCTCCCTCCAACCCCTCTGATCTACTGGCTAAATTTTTGCTATGCCTTACTGATGTATTTGCTTATAGCTGAAGGGTTTTTGTGTTTGTACAGTGTTCTCACCTTTTGGTACTAATTTGGATCACCTCTTTGAGGGCACCTGACATCTGGGGCAAGAAGAACTTGATGTAATGGTGTTCTGCTGCTTGTTTTATACCCCTGACGACCTGACGTCATGGAAGAAGTGACAGCATCTGACGCAGAAATCCGAACACTCTGGTATTCAGGCTTGCTATGGGCTTACCTGCAGGCAGATAACCCAAATGTGATGACTGCAACAGTGAATACACTTGCACATCTATAGTTATGATGTGTACACAACTGTACTTTTTTTGCCCTGATATCCCCCGCACCCCCCAGAGGGAGATCCACTCAAAAGTGCTCTGATCCACACTTGTTGCCCCATTCTTCTTTAAGCATTTTCTTCAACTCCTGTCATCTCAAAATTTCTCCAGAAAGCTCTAGGGAGGTAGGTCACACATTGATCCCATTGCTTCCTTTTGGACTGTACAAGTTTGGTTCCCCTAACTGTGATCTTATTTGAAACACCCTTCATGGGTGCTGGGGACCAGTCCTGATATCATTTCTCAGTCATCTGTCCGGCCTCTTCGGTTTTCTAAGCCCTTATATTTACTGCTTGGTTTCTTCACTTCGGTGATGGCTAATCAAGGCATGTCCTTCATGGATGCATCTGCAGTCATAACAAATGGGTTGTCCTGTCGTCAGTCAGCCCTTCGGTCGGCCGGATTCCAAAGTCTGGGTCCGGCTTCGGCTGATGTCGCACTTCACCCGATGTCATCTCTGCTGGTCTTCGGGTATAAAGGCATCAGCCGACGCCATTTTCTTCCGTCTTTCTTGCCGCGTGGCGCCCGAAGCAGAAGCTGTTCGCAAGTGCCGGTCGGTCAGATCCAGAGGCTTACTCTGGCAGAGGATTTAATCTCCTTAATTAGGGGATCCCAATCACACCCAGACAGGGCCTCTCAGCCTCCAGAAAAGAGACCTAGGACAGAGCCACCCCAGCAAGAGTGCTCTGATGATTCTTCGGAGGACTCAGACACTACAGACCAGCCAGAGGCTCCTTTTTCCACTTATGAAGACTCCGATGCTGATGAATCCATTCCATCTGCCTCTCCACCAGAGGAATTCTCCTTTGGGGAAACCTTACATGCCATGAGAGAACAATTCCAATGGCAGGGACAAGATTTCTCAGATTCAAGAAAAAGGCTAAGGACCTTTCTGCACTTACCACAACATAGGCCCTTAGCTATACCTCCAGTTTTGCCTGTTGTGGATGATGCATTTAATGATGTTTGCACTGCACCTGATTCTTTACCCCCAGCCCCTGCCAAACCAGACAGATTTTACAGGGTGCCTCACACTCATCACCACCTTTTCAAGGCCCCACTTGCAGATCCTGAGACCATATCCCAAGGGCCTAAGGCAGTAGCTTCTACCTCAACTAATAACCCTCTCCCTTCTGAAAGGGAATCCAGGTCATTAGAGAGATGGGGCAAAAAAGTTTACACCTCTGCTACTCTTTCAGCTAGAGCTTTAAACTGCAGTTTCACATAGGTTCATAGGTTCATAGGTTCATACTAGGCTATCTGCCCAAGGGCATTTATAAGCCTAGCCCATAGTTATGTGGCTTTCGCCACCCCTTTAGTTTGAATAAAAACTATGCCTATCATTTTGCTGTGCCTCTGTCAAGCAGTGACGCTGAAGTAATCCCTGGGGTATATCTGCAATCTCCCATCCATTGGTCAAGATTCCTCTTGAACAAGACCAGAGAGGTGCTCTGCCTCACATGTACCGGGATTTTGTTCCACAGCATAGGGAGTCTCTGGGTGATGAATCTGTCCCTCCAGCACGTTCTATTTATAACCGTGTCAAGGTTTAAGTCTCCGCCCTTGTGGTTCTGAGGGATCTAGATTTTTGAGGTGAAGCATATTCATCAAATCTGGGTTTGACATGGCCTTATATGTCAGGCACAGGTCACCTCTGAGCAAGCGGTATGAGACTGACTAGAGCTGGAGTTCTTTCAGTCGGGCAGCATAAGACATATTTTTGAGACCCTTTATCCTTTTGGTGAGGAACTTTTGGGGCCTTTCAAGCTGCAGCAGGTGTCTGGTCAGATACATTCGAACGGGCATTGTACTCAATCATAGGTCTAATAAGTGATGAGTACAGGGGACGATGACCTCCTTGATCTAGATGTGAATCCCTTCATGATCAGGTGGGTGATATAGAAGGTTTTCCTAACTACTTTAGCAACATGAGTGTCAAACGAAGGCTACTGTCAACCTGGGTCCCCAGATCTCTGATGACTTTTTCTGTGCTCAGTGGATTGCCACCTATATGGTAGCTAGGGGTAGCCTTGTTTTTCCCAAAGGGTATGACTATGCATTTTTGGCGTTTAACTTCAGGCCATGGCTCTGGCACCAGTTATCCATTTCTGTGAGGCCCTTCTGGAGGATATCTGTGTCAGATGTGTTTTCGACTATGGCCCAGTTTGCAGTCATCTGCAAACTTTGTCAGCCATAACCCTCCTGTGTTTGCTTGTACTTCAGAAAAGTAGATGCCGAACAAGAGTGGACCCAGGACTGAGCCCTGTGGGACACCACTTGTGACAGGCTTTGAGTCTGACATGGCTCCAGCAACTCTGACCCTGTGGGTTCTGTCACTTAGCCAGTTTGCAACCCATCTTGTGATGTATGGGTTTACATTCAAGCTGATGAGTTTTTCGATGATACCTGAGTGGGGTATTGTGTCAAGGCCTTTGCCAGGTCGAGGTAGGCTGTATGGACTGCCTTTCCTCATCAATGGCCTTGGTGACTGTCTCGAAAAAAGTCAACCAAGTTTAAGAGGCAGGATCTGCCTTTGACAAAGCCAAACTGAGTTGGATCCAAAGTCTGCAAGTTCCTATGTCTTTATTTATGAGTTCCATTATGATCCTCTCCATGGCTTTGCAGATAAGGCTTGTCAAGCTAATGGGCGGTAATTTCCAGGGTCTGTGGAGGCACCGCCCTTATGAAGTGGGACCACAGTCGCCGCGCCACTCCTTGTAATGCGTATCCTGAGGTGAGGCTAAGATTAAACAGCTGTCCTAACTGTGGGTTTAATTCCTCATTGAGTTCATGAAGCACACAGCGGGACACCATCCGTCCCATGGATGCTGTGTTTTTGCCTTAGTGAGGGCAGTTCTCACCTGGGCGTTGGAGATGTTTGGGGGCTACAATCCTCTGGAATAGATATCTCTCCTTTGGGGAGGGGAGAAGTTTGCACTGAACCTGTCAGCCAGTATGTTGGCAATGTGTGTAGGTTCAGTAATTTTCACATCATTTTGAACTAATTCTGAGCATATCTGGGAGTTTCCTCCTAGGTTTCTAACATAGCTAAAGAAGGCCTTATGATTCTCTTTAGAGTCCTTGGCGATTTTTCTCTCAAAATTTGCCTTGGATGATTTTATGAGAGCTCTTAGTTTTTACTTATAATGATCAAAGGTGTCTTACCTTTCAAGGATTTTGCTCTATCTTGTAGTAGCTTCCTCCTTTTGTTGTAGAGCTTGTTTATGGCTGGGGTCCACCAGACTGGACGCTTGCCTTTGGTACAGAGAGTCTTAGTTTTGTTTGGGATTGCCTGATCCATGCAGTCCTGTAGGTGCTGGTAGAAGGCATTTGTAAGTGATTCAGCGGTTTGAGTAATGTTTACCACTGGCTCAGGGGCCTTAAAGGAGACCACACTAGTTTTAGAAGTGTGAAATCGGCTTTTGAGAAGTTTTTCACTGTGGTCTTTTTGTTTCAGGTGGGCGGGATGAGGACCTCCAGCGAGATTAGTTTATGATCTGATCTCACCAGTGAGGGGTATACTTCGGTGTTGAACATTTTGATCCCATGTTCGTGATGATGAGATCAAGTATGTTTTCTCCTCTTGTGGGGATGGTGACTAGTTGTTCCATGGCATTTGAGTTTATGAACTCCAGGAATCTTTGGGTTAGAGTGTTCGGGCTTGAGTAGTGTTCCCAGTCTATATTAGGGTAGTTAAAGTCACCTAGTATGATGGTGTTTGAGATACATTTATCCCTCCAATGTTTTCAGGAAGGCCATGTGAGGTTCCTGAGTTTGAGAGGGTGGCCTGTAACATGCTACAAATTGCAGAGCAGTCTTGCCTATGGTTAATTGCACCTGGATGGTCTCCGATGCATCATGCGTTGCCACCAACCTTGAGGTGTGGGTGTCCTTTATGAATATGGACACCCCTCCTTTCTTGGTGTTGTCCGGATTTTGGGGCGGGCATGATATGAGGTGAAACCTGTTAGTGCTGGGGTGCTCTCAGGAGCCTTGAACCAGGTTTCTGTCACAGCACAGACATCGATGTTCTCCATATTGAGAAGGGCCTCGAGTGCGTGCATCTTGAGATTGAGACTTCTGGCATTGAGCAGCATTACCCTTAGTTTTTTCCTTTTTGGTGTTCTAGGGTGGTAGGTTTAGAATTTGAGCCTTGCCTAAAAAGGCACTATGGGGTGGCAAGAGCCTTTGCCAATATCCGGAAGCCCAGGGTGACAGGTGCAAGCCGTCCTCTTGAAGCAGCGTGGCTTGTCCAGCATGTCATCCCAGGCAGACAGACATTGGATCCCCTTTGAATGACACCAGAATTTAAGCCAATTATTAAAGCTGATCATCTTATCACTGTATTGTGGCATCATTCTAGGTGAAGGTAGGATACTGCTCAAGGTCAGGGTCATACCTGCCTGGGCTACATAATCAGAGAGCTCCTCGATGTCCCTTTTCATGTAGTCCAAGGATGCGTCTCAGGTCGTTGACACCAGCGTGGACAATGACTGAGTCGACTTGTACCTGCTGTTGAGAGACCTGAGTGCTTGCGTTATGTGGCGGATTCTAGCGCCTGACAGGCAGCTTACTGTGACCTTCTCTTTACTCAGTCTGGTGAGCGGACGCCAGTGTGTCTGACTATGGAATCACCAATGACAAGTGTGTCTGGCATTTTGTTTGGCCTTAAGGGCTGTGACTGTTTGACACTCTGACTGTGTGGTCTATGTGTTGCATGTGTTGGGTCGTGAGGTGGTAGTTGTTTGGGTGTCTGCTTTGGTGGCCTCTGCTGTTTTGGTAAATTTTGATCAGAGCCTCCAGTATGTCTTTGTGTGAGTATGTGTATGATTTGAAGTTGTGATGGTACCATGTGTGACTGGGTATGTATTGTGTGTGGTTACCTTCTCCTCCTGTCTGGTCTTGCCAGTCCTATGTTGAGAGAGCTCAGCCTCCAGTTTGGCCGTATAGTTGCATCTCTCGCATGTATTTGTGTTTTGTGGGAGAAGGAGAGGATTGTCTGTGTACATGAGGCAGTTGTAACATTGCCTCAATATTCCCAGGTTCACCAGTTGAGCTGGAGAGGACACTAGCAACTGATCCTCGACATACTAGAAGTAGTAGATAAAGAGACTTTCAAAGGACTCCGGGGGAAGTGGGTTTTAGGCTGGTGGGGTACTATCTATAATAAGAGTGCTTTATCAAGGTGCAAGTACTGTAGGAGTAAGTGCTAGGCTTTACAGATAGAGAATAGTCTACTTGGGAATCAAGTAGAGATGAACTTTTCAGTTATAGGATATGCTGGTTAGATCAGCAGTACAGCTCGAGGAAGGTAGTTTTAAGGGAAAATTGGAAGAGTGGAATTTAGATGGCCCAAATAGTTTAACCTTGTTTAACCGCCGCTGCTCTTGTGTGCAACAGTGGTAACTCCGCGTATCCAATACCAAGAGTTTATGCTTGATCAGTTGACTAAAACTTTCCTCTGAAGAATCCTTAGATAAGAAATATGTTTTAGAAATGGTGAATAACATACAGCAGGTTAGTAACCATTCTTTAAAATGTGGCTATGATGCACTGGAGGCTTCATTTAGATCAGCCATGACTGGCACAGTGATAAGAAGGCATGCATGGTTGAAAGAACAGGTCCTGCCGGATCATGTAAAAGCAAAGCTGTTAGATGCTCCTATGGATAAGGACAGTCTATTTGGTACTTCTGCTCAACAAGTAATGAAGAAAATGGAAGAGAAGGCAAAATCTGTACAAACAGTTAAGGATTTCTTACAGGTTCAGCCCCCTCGGTTTAGCAGAAACTGGCCTGCCAAAAATTGGTCCTTTCCAGACTCCTCAAAGACCCAAAGAGGCAGGTATAGACGCTCTAGAGGCAGAAACCAATCCAGAGGAGGTGCCTACAGAGGACGCCAGTGGCAAGGCAATAACCAGCGAGGCACTGACACAACCACTGCCACTGCAACAGGACAATCACAGTGACTTGGCTCTGACACCGCCTACCAGGGAGCAAATAGCAGCACCTTTAGGCGGAAAGTTAGCCTTATTTTCACAAAATTGGCACTATATCACAAAAGACAAGTGGATTTTAAAAACCATAGACCAAGGCTACAGGTTCCACTTCCACACCTTACCAGTAAAAAGAGGAATGCCAAACTTACCACCAAATCAAAAAACAGAAGCTCTAAACCAGGTAGCTCAACTAACCAAGATGAGAGCTGTGGAAAGAGTACCAGTAAATCAACAGGGCAAAGGATTTTACTCCAGACTCTTTCTAGTCCCAAGAAAAGAGAAAACTTGGAGACCCATTCTCGATCTGTCCGTCTTAAACACATACATCATCGTTCCAAAATTCAAAATGCTGACCTTACAGCAACTTCTTCCCATGCTGGGCAAGGAGTGTTGGCTGGTGACTCTAGATCTCAAGGAGGCATACCTGCACGTCCCTATCCGACCAAATTGCAGAAGATACCTCAGATTCCTTGCAGGATCAGAGCATTATCAATTCTCAGCATTGCCCTTTGGCTTATCTACTGCGCAGAGTATTCACAAAATGCCTGGCATCAGTAATCGCTCATTGCAGGCTACAGGGAATCCAAATCTATCCATACCTGGACGACTGCCTGCTACAAGCGGACAACAAAGACAAGCTGACAACAGATTTACAAAGGGTCATTTGCTTACTACAAGCCCTGGGATACACAGTCAATTTAAAAAAGTCAAGACTGATCCCATCCCAGACAAGAACATTCTTGGGTGCAGAATTGGACACAGTAAAACAAATGGCATTCCTGACTGCAGAAAAACAAGAACAACTTCCTCTCTACTTCTTGGCATTAACAAAAAAGAACAAACTAACAGCAAGAAAAATACTACAGGCCTTGGGCTTCATGGCATCATGCATAATCCTGATTCCCCATGCCAGACTGCATATGAGAAAGCTACAGTGGTACCTAAAGAATTTATGGTCTCAACACAGGCACAGCTTAGAAACCGAAATTCCACTAATCCCATGCCTGAAACAAGAGTTCCTATGGTGGGCCCAAGCATGCCAGTCAAACCTAGGCTTGCCCTTCCAAAACGGTCAAGCAAACCAAACCATCACAACGGACGCCTCAGACCTAGGCTGGGGGGCGCACATGTTGGACAAGTGTATTCAAGGATTGTGGACTCCAGACCAACTGCACCTGCACATAAACCAAAAAGAAATGCTGGCAGTAAAACTAGCAATCCAGAAATTCAGGCCATTCCTCAAAGAAGGCCATTTATTGATAAGGACAGACAACACCACAGTCATGTGGTACATCAACAAGCAAGGGGGCACTCATTCATACCCCCTATGCAGAATGACTCTGGACCTTTGGCACATGGCTCTGAGCTACAACATCCAGTTACAGGCAATATTTGTGCCAGGAAAAGAAAACACCCTAGCAGACATGTTAAGCAGAACCACCTCGGATGCTCACGAATGGATGCTGCACCCGGACATCTTCAAGATCATCACAAAGAAATGGGGAATGCCACAAATAGACCTGTTCGCATCCCCACTCAACCATCAGCTCAGGAAATTCTGCACAAGGATGTCCCACCCACGGGCATGGAGGGTGGACTCTCTATCCTTCAGTTGGAAAGGCCTAATAGCATATGCATTCCCACCTCTTCCTTTGATGCACAAGGTACTTCTGAAAATCAAAGAGGAACGCCCAAGGATAATCCTGATAGCTCCGAATTGGCCAAGACAACACTGGTATCCTTTGCTGAGGAGCATGTCACAGGGGATAATGTGGACAATACCATTGATACCTTTGATGTTAACTCAGAACAACTACAACATCATGCATCCAAACCTAAAAACCTTACAACTGACTGCCTGGAACATCACTTAACAACAACTATCCCAGACTTATCACAAAGGGTTAAAGACATTATCCTTGAAGCCCGAAGACCTTCAACAAGAAGGAACTATGCAGGAAAATGGAAAAGGTTTGTCACTTGGAGTGCTGAAAGAGGAAAAGATGTGTCAAACATAGACATGGCTAACATCCTGGAGTACTTGGCAGAGCTCCTACATACAGGCCTGTCCTATTCCTCCATCAAGATACATGCATCAGCTATTTCTGCAGAATACAGCTACGATCCACCTGTCTTCTCACATCCTCTACTCAGACAATTCCTCAGAGGTATAAAGAATGTAAAACCTCCTAGGAAACCTCCATTACCAGCATGGGACTTGAACTTTGTGCTAGAAAAATTGACACTCCCGCCTTTTGAACCAGCAGCAACAGCAGATCTGCAACACCTATCATGGAAAACTGCTTTCCTACTGGCAATTACCTCAGCAAGGAGGGTTTCGGAACTACAGGCCTTAATGGCAGTGCAACCCTTCCTAATCTTCCATCAAGACAGGGTGTCCATGAGAACTAATCCTACATTTATGCCTAAGGTGGTATCCAGAGTATCTTTAAACCAGGCAATCCACCTACCTACCTTCTTTCCCAACCCACAGAACAAGGGGGAAAGACTGCTACATACTTTGGATGTACATAGGCAGTTACGCTACTACCTGGACAGAACAAAAAGTAACAGGAAAACTGACCAGCTTTTGGTAGCCTATGCAACAGGAAGGGAAGGAAAAGCAATTTCCAAACAGACAATCTCCAAATGGATAGGAAATTGCATAAGATTCTGTTACTCCTTCCATGGAAAACCGATGCCACAGAACATAAGACCTCATTCAACAAGAGCTACAGCCACTACCACAGCTTTCTTACGAGGAGTGGCAACCAAGGACATTATTGAGGCGGCTACTTGGTCCTCCGTGCATACATTTGCCAAGCATTACAATTTACCACTATATTCTAGATCCCGAGCAGGGTTTGCCACTGCTGTACTGCAAGGGATCCTAACTACACCATAATTTTTTCCTTCCTCCACCCCTAGTTTGGCTATGGTATTCTACCCATTTGTTATGACTGCAGATGCATCCATGAAGGACATAGTACAGTTTTGTACCTACCATAAATGTAGATGTCCGAACTGGATGGCATCTGCAGTCAGGATTACCCACCCTCCTTCCCCTCTGTGGTACTCCTAGGGTATTTACCCTCCTAATAGCTAGCTGGGGGGGAGTCTCTTATGGTGTATTTGTTTGTATATATGTACATACATGCTTATTTTTTGTATTTGCCTACTACCTTGTCTGCATACATTGGCATTTATCCAAAATTTAGCCTTCCAAGAGGGCAACTGGCATCTGGGGCAAGAAACACTGAAGAAAATGGCGTCGGCTGATGCCTTTATACCCGAAGACCAGCAGAGATGACGTCGGGTGAAGTGCGACATCAGCCGAAGCCGGACCCAGACTTTGGAATCCGGCCGACCGAAGGGCTGCCTGACGACAGGACAACCCATTTGTTATGACTGCAGATGCTATCCAGTTCAGACATCTACATTTATGGTAGGTACAAAACTGTACTTTTCTTCCCAAGATGTTCATGTTACACTGCTGCAGTCATCACACTTGAGTTATCCTGCCGTCAGGCAGTCCTGCAGTCGGCCCGAGTTCCAAAGTCTTGGTCCGGTGTCTGTTGCTGTCGCTTCTTCCCTGACGTCAGTGCGCCAGGGGTATACAAGATGCAGCCGACGCCATTTTCTTAAGTCTTTCTTGCCGCATGGTGCCCGATGCAAAAGCAGTTCGCAAGTGCTGGTTGGCAGACTCCTGAGATTTTCATTCCGAATCCAGAACCGAAGTCTTCTACAAAGCAAAGTACCCCATTGGGGAAACTTTTTCTTGCCTCAGACCGATGTCAGTAAAAGTTAATAATTGTATTTCTTGTGGGAAGCAAATACCTCATAAGGATTTCCATTCCTATTGTATCCTATGCCTAGGCCCAGACCACGACGTCACTGGTTGTCGGTTTTGTGCTAGGATTAACAAGTGCACTATTAAATGTCTGTTTGATTTTGCCTGACATTATTTTGGCAGAAAATTCAATTACACCGTGCCATCTGAACAACCGGCGACCGGAATACACAAAAAGCGCAAAGACAAGGACAGGCATCTGAGGCCCAAAGCTGACAATGAAGCCTCTTCTAGGCCAGTCGCCGGTTCTCCGGTTTTCAGTGAGGCGCCTTCATAGCCCCCTGACGACCGCTTCTTTGGAACCACAGGCCACCTCCGACTCCCACGTGGAGATGGCTGGGACTTCGGATACACCAGACTTGAGACCTACCGAGACTAACCCTTCAGAGGGCTCCGGAGTAGCTGAACAAACCTGCAGCTTCAGAGGGTGTTTTCAGGCCTACTCAGTTAACCATTAAATCTTCTGCTAAATCTAAAACAAAGAAGCAACTTCAGCATTCACCAGGACAGGCCTCCATGCCTAAGAAACAGATGCTCAAAATGGCCGAAGACCTAATTACTCTGATCAAGGGGTCCCACCCTCCTCCTGATAATAGGCCTAGACAGGATGCAGACTATGACTCATCCGACCAGGTGCCCATCTCCTCAGATTCATCCTCAGACCAAGGATACTCTTTACCCCCTTATGAGGATTCTGATGCTGAGGAATCCATTCCTTCAGCCTCTCCACCTTACATACCATGCTGGAGCATTTCCATTGGGAGGGTCAGAATTTCTCAGAATCCAAGAAAAGGCTCAGAGATTTCCTTTTATTACCTCAACACAGACCCCTTGCTATTCCGCCAGTGTTGGATATTGTGGATGATGTGTATGCTGAATCCAGCTTAAATCCTGATTCTTTACCTCCAGCTCCAGTTAAGCCAGACAGATATTACAGAGTCCCTGACTCTCACAAATTCGTTTATAAAAGCCCTGTTGCTGACCCTGAAACTATTTCCCACGGTCCCAAAGGGGTAAAGGCCTCTACAGCAAAAAATCCAGTCCCCTCTGACAGAGATTCCAGGGTATTAGACAGATTGGGAAAGAAAGTATACACATCTGCAACTTTAGCAATGAGAGCACTAAATTGCCAGTTTCACATGCTTAAATATCAGCAGTATTTGATGTCTCAGTTGAAACAAAAAATGCTTCCAAATTCAGATCTTCCTAACTATAAGGAAATGCAGGATTTATTGCATGCAGCTGAACAAGTGGGAAAACATACTTTGCAATGTTGTTTTGATTCCTTAGATGCCTCCTGTAAAGCAGCAGTTACAGGGTCTGTCATTAGAAGTCATGCTTGGTTAAAAAGAACAGACGTTACCAGATCATGTTAAAGCAAAATTATTGGATGCACCTTTGTAGCAGGATGTTTTATTTGGAGTTTAAGGCAGAAGAGGTATTAAAGAAAATGGAGGATAAAGCAAAATCTATGCAAACGGTGAAGGATTTCTTACAGGTTCAGCCTCCTCGATTTAGCAGAAATTGGCCAACAAAGAATTGGTCCTTTCCAGTTTCAGACAGACCTCAAAGGGGCAGATACAAACGTCCAAGAGGCAGAGGTCAACCACAAGGTACTTACAGGCCTCGACAATGGGGTGCTTCAACCCAGAAAGAAGGGGAAGACGGGCCTCAACCTTATTAAAAGCAGACCCAATGACTTCCCACTACAGCTGCCAAACATCTCTCTCTTGGCAGCCCCCTTGGGGGGAAAACTGGAACTTTTCAGTCACAATTGGCAAGTAATCACCCAAGACAAATGGGTTCTCCATATTGTGTCTCAAGGTTACAAGTTCCACTTTCACACTCTGCCAAGGTTAAAAGGAATGCCTAATCTGCCTCCAAATTAATGGGCAGAGGCTCAAAGGCAAATTACAGCACTCATGGACATGAGAGCCATTCAAAAGGTACCAACACAGGAGCAAGGACAAGGATTTTACTCTAGACTCTTTTTGGTTCCCAGAAAGGACAAAGCCTAGAGGCCCATTCTGGATCTTTCTTCTCTAAATACTTACCTGGATGTTCCAAAATTCAAAATGTTGACACTGCAGCAGCAGCTTCCCATGCTGGGCAAGAAAGCTTGGCTCGTAACATTGGACCTCAAGGAGGCATACCTGCATGTCCCTATCGGACAAAATTGCAGAAGGTACCTCAGACTCTTAGCAGGTTCAATGCACTACCAATTCTCTGCACTGCCCTTTGGCTTATATACTGCGCCCAGAGTCTTTCCTAAGTGCCTGGCACCAGTAATTGCATTTTGCAGACAAAAAGGAATTCAAATTTACCCATATTTGGACGACTGCCTTATTCAAGCAGAGAGCAAAGACATTCTTCTAAAGCATCTGGCGTTTGTAAAAAGACTACTAATTTGCCTAGGGTACACAGTAAACGAAAATAATTCAAAAATAGTGCCCTCACAAGAGATAATATTCCTGGGTGCCAGCTTAAATGCAACGGCCCAGATGGCTTATCTCACGCCAGACAAGCAAGGACAACTGACTCAATATTTCCAATTGATGGCAGCAAAAACTCAGCTCCCTGCAAGAAAAATTCTGCAGGCCTTGGGTTACATGGCATCTTGCATACTACTAATTCCATATGCAAAACTGCATATGAGGAAACTACAATGGTACCTAAAGAGTGTCTGGTCTCAATACTGTCACAGTTTGGAAACAGTCATACTACTTATTCCTTGCCTTCAACAGGAGTTTCGATGGTGGGCTCAAGCCTGTCACCTCAACAAGGGACAGCCTTTCACTCAACCCACTGCTAGGCAAATACTGATAACAGATGCTTCAGATTATGCCTGGGGAGCACGCATGACAGGAAAATGTATTCAGGGCAAGTGGCCCGCAGAAGAAAGGCATCTTCACATCTTCACATCAATCAAAAAGAGATGCTAGCAAAATGCCCTTATAGCTTTCAAGGACCTTCTGCATCCAGGACAACTACTTCTAAAGACAGACAACACCACAGATGTTCATCGTGTTACACTGCTGCAGTCATTACACTTGGGTTATCCTGCCGTCCTGCGGTCCCGCAGTCGGCCAGAGTTCCAAAGTCTTGGTCCGGTGTTGGTTGCTGTCGCTTCTTCCCTGACGTCAGTGCGCCAGGGGTATATAAGATGCATCCAACGCCATTTTCTTCGGTCTTTCTTGCCGTGCGGTGCCCGAAGCTGAAGCAGTTCGCAAATGCCGGTCGGCCGAATCCTGAGATTTTTCGAAGTCTAATTTCAGATCCAAAGTCTTCTATAAAGCTAAGTACCCCGTTGGGGAAACTTTTTTCTTGCCTCAGACCGATGTCAGAAAAATTTAATAATTGTATTTCTTGTGGGAAGCAAATACCTCATAAGGACTTCCGCTCTTAACGTATTCCATGCCTAGGCCCTGATCACGACATCACTAGTTGTTGGTTTTGTGCTACATTTAACAAACACAGTATAAAAAGACGTTTTGATTTTACTTTGCACTACTTTGGCCGAAGGTTCAATTATACTATGCCGTCGGATCAACCGATGACCGCAGTTCCGAAAAAATGCAAAGACAAGGATAAAGACAGCCATCCGAGGTCCAAAACCGACGACGAAACCTCTTCTAGGCCAGTCGCCGTTTCTCAGTGAGGTGCTTTTGCAGCCCCTGACACCCGCTACCTCAGAGCTACAGGCCGCCTCCGACTCCCACATGGAGACAACTAGGCCTCTGGAAACCCAAGGTATTGGGCCTATGGAAACTAATCCCTCAGATGGGTCCGGAGCCGCTGAGCAGGCATCGGCTTCTGAGGGTGTTTTCAGACCTTCACAACTTACCATTAAAGCAACAGCCAAGACAAAAGTTCCATTAAAGAAGTATAGCATTCTCCTGGACAGTCCTCCATGCCTAAGAAACAGATGCTTAAAATGGCCGAAGACCTCATTACTCTAATCAGGGGTTCCCATCCCTCTCCTGAGAAAAGGCCTAGGCAGGATACAGACTATGATTCCTCTGATCAGGTTTCCATTTCCTCTGATTCCTCTTCAGACCAGGGATACTCTCTACCCCCCTATGAGGACTCTGATGCTGAAGAATCTATCCCTTCAGCCTCTCCTCCTGAGAATTATTCTTTTGGGGAAGCTTTACATACCATGAGGGAGCATTTCCATTGGGAAAGTCAGGATTATTCAGAATCCAAGAAAAGGCTCAGGGATTTTGTTTTCTTGCCTCAGCACAGGCCCCTGGCTATTCCGCTTGTGCTAGATATTGTGGATAGTGTGTTCTCTGAATCCAGCTTATCTCCTGATTCTTTGCCCCCTGCACCAGCCAAGCCAGATAGGTATTATAGAGTCCCTGACTCTCAAGTTTCTTTATAAAAACCCTTCTGCTGATCTAGAAACTATTTCCCAGGGTCCAAAAGGGGTTAAGGCTTCCATTGCAAAAAATCCAGTATCCTCTGACAGAGATTCCAGATCTTTGGATAGATGGGGGAAGAAAGTTTACACTTCTGCAACTTTAGCAGTAAGGGCTTTAAATTGCCAGTTTCACATGCTAAGTAAGAACAATATTTAATGGCTCAGTTAAAACAGAAAATGCTTGCAAGCTCAGAAGCTCCTGACTGTAAAGAAATGCAGGATTTATTGCATGCAGTTGAACAGGTGGGAAAACATACTCTGCAATGTCGTTTTGATTCTGTAGAGGCCTCTTGTAGAGCCGCAGTTACAGGTTCTGTGATTTGAAGACATGCTTGGTTTAAAAGAACAGAGTTTACTTGATCATGTTAAGGCAAAATTATTGGATGCTCCTTTACAGCATGATACCTTGTTTGGTGTTAAGGCAGAAGAGGTGTTAAAGAAAATGGAGGATAAAGCTAAATCTGTGCAAACAGTCAAGGATTTCTTACAGGTACAGCCACCTCGATTTAGCAGAAATTGGCCAACAAAGAATTGGTCCTTTCCAGTGTCAGACAGGCCACAGAGAGGCAGATACAGATGCCCAAGAGGCAGATCTCAACCCCAAGGCTCTAACAGACTACGACAGTGGGGAACCTCAACCCCAAAAGGAGGTGAGGACAAGTCTCAACCTTACAGGAAACAGTCCCAATGACTTCCCCCTTCGTACGCCAAGCACATCCCTTTTGGCAGCCCCCTTAGGGGGAAAACTAGCACTTTTTTCTCAAAACTGGCAAACAATCACCCAAGACAAATGGGTTCTGAATATTATGTCTCAAGGTTACAGGTTCCACTTTCATAATTACCAAGGCTAAAAAGAATGCCAGACCTGCTACAAAATCAATGGGCAGAGGCATAAAAACAAATTTCAGCCCTCATGGACAATAGAGCTATTCAAAAAGTACCACAACAGGAACAAGGATAAGGATTTTACTCGACTCTTCTTGGTCCCCAGAAAGGACAAGGCCTGGAGGCCCATACTAGACCTTTCAATTCTAAATACTTACCTGGATATTCCGAAATTCGAAATGTTGACATTACAGCAGCTTCTACCCATGCTGGGCAAGAAGGCTTGGCTTGTTACTCTGGACCTCAGAGGCATACCTGCATGTCCCTATCAGACAAAATTGCAGAAGATGCCTCAGATTCAAAGCTGGTGCAATGCACTACCAATTCTCTGCACTGCCCTTTGGCTTATCTACTGCGCCCAGGGTCTTTACAAAGTGCCTGGCACCAGTAATTGCATTTTGCAGACAAAAAATAATTAAAATATATCCATACCTGGACGACTGCCTCATTCAAGCAGAGACAAAGGACATTCTTCTACAGCATCTGGCGCTTGTAAAAAGGTTGCTAATTTCTCTAGGGTACACAGTAAATGAAAAGAAGTCAAAACTAGTGCCCTCACAACAGATTATATTCCTGAGTGCCAGCTTAAATACAATGGCCCAGATGGCTTATCTCATGCCAGACAAACAAGTTTAACTAACTCAATATTTTCAATTACTGGAAAAAAAGTCCCATCTCCCTGCAAGAAAAATTCTTCAGGCCCTGGGATTTATGGCATCCTGCATACTACTAATACCATATGCCAGACTGCATATGAGGAAATTACCATGGTACCTAAAAAGTGTTTGGACTCAACACTCTCACAGTTTAGAAGCAGTAATACCAATGATTCCCTGCCTATAACAGGAGTTTCGATGGTGGGCACAGGCATGTCACCTAAACAAGGGTCAGCCTTTTACCCCTACCCACTGCCAAGGCAGACTCTAACAACAGATGCTTCGGATTATGCCTGGGGAGCACACATGGCAGGAAAATGCATTCAGGGCAAGTGGACCACAGACCAGATGCATCTTCACATCAATCAAAAAGAGATATTGGCTATTCAAAATGCCCTAACAGCTTTCAAGGACCTTCTGCATCCAGGACAATTATTATTAAAGACAGACAACACCACAGTAATGTGGTACATAAACAAGCAAGGGGGCACTCATTCTTATCCCCTATGCAGGCAAGCCATGACCTTGTGGAACACAGCTCTAATGTATCAAGTTCATCTGCAAGCACAATTCCTGCCAGGAAAGAAAAATACTTTGGCAGACGATCTAAGCAGAAATATCATGGATCCTCACGAATGGAAATTGAATCCACAAATCTTCAGCATGGTAACGCAAAAATGTGGATGCCCAGACATACATCTTTTTGCCTCCCCACTGAATTGCCAACTACAAAAATTCTGCACAAGGACTTGTCACACACAAGCATGGAAAGTGGATGCTCTCTCGTTAAGCTGGAAAAGCCTAAAAAGTTTGGCTTGCCACCACTGCCTCTCCTTTCAAAGGTACTCCTAAAAGCCAGACAAGAAAAACCACAGGTGATCCTGATTGCTCCAGACTGGCCACGTCAGCACTGGTACCCAATCTTAAAGAACTTAGCTCAAGGCCCACCATGGATTTTGCCTCAAATTCCACACCTTCTGACTCAACAAAACAATCAGATCCTGCATGGTCAGCTCAAAACCCTAAACCTGGCTGCATGGCAGATTCATTAGTCAAACAGGCAACACCTCTCTCTAAAGCTGTTATGGATGTCATTTTGGAGGTCAGGAGGCCTAGCACCAGGAAAGCTTACTCAGAAAAATGGAAGAGATTCTTTGCCTGGAACCAGGCTCAAAGCCTTGACCCTCTTGTCCCAAACATTCTTCAGATTTTACAATACTTAACTGAGATGTTGGACAAAAGCCTATCCTTCTCATCAATTAAGATCCACGCCTCTGCCATTTCAGCACATTACAACACGGATCCTCCTTTATTCTCTCATCCCTTGCTAAAGCAGTACCTCAGAGGGGCTAAAAACATAAGACCGCCCCGGAGAGCACCAACACCAACTTGGGACCTCAATTTCGTTTTGGAAAAACTGACCCTGCCACCTTTTGAGTCAGCCAATACAGTCTATCTAAATTTTTTATCATGGAAAACAGCTCTGCTCCTGGCAGTAACTTCAGCACTAAGAGTCTCAGAGCTACAGGCATTAATGGCAGTGGAACCTTTTATAATTTTTAGTCAGGACAGGGTTTCTTTAAGGACAATCCCTACCTTTATGCCAAAGTGTGGCTCTTAACCAAACCATCCATTTGCCAACTTTTTATCCAAACCCCCAAAATAATGGGGAGAAACTTCTGCATTCCTTGGACATACACAGGCAGCTACGCTTCTACTTGGACAAAACAAAAGCTTTAAGGAAAACTGAGCAACTGTCTGTAGCATATGCCGCAGGATCACAGGGCAAGGCTATCTCAAAGCAGACTATATCCAGATGAATAGGACACTGTATTAGTTACTGCTACACACAGCATGGAAAATCAGTCCCTAATAACATTAGGCCACATTCCACCAGGGCAACAGCCACTTCAACAGCCTTTCTCAGAGGGGTACCTACCAAGGAAATTTTGGAGGCTGCAACTTGGAGTTCAGTGCACACCTTTACCAAGCATTACCACTTGCCTCTTTACTCCAGATCAAGAGCAGGATTTGCCACTGCAGTTCTGCAGGGCCTGATAAGCCAATCCTAACTCTTTATAGACCAGCCACCCAACCTTAGCTGTGGGATTCTACCCAAGTGTATTGACTGCAGCAGTGTAACATGATGAACATAGTACAGTTTTGTACCTACCATAAATGTAGATGTTCGAGTGTTCACGCTGCTGCAGTCCAGGTTACCCTCCCTCCATCCCCTCTGAACTAGCTGGACTTATCTATACCTTTCTATCCTATACAAACTTTGTGGTATATTTGCTTGTAACTGAAGGTATTGTTTTTATTTTATATGTATATTTTTTATTAGCAAGATGTACTGCCTACCTACTTGGGGGCACCTGACATCTGGGGCAAGAAAAACTGAAGAAAATGGCGTCGGCTGCATCTTGTATACCCCTGGCGCACTGACAACAGGGAAGAAGTGACAGCAACCGGCGCCGGACCAAGACTTTGGAACTCGGGCCGAGTGTGGGACCGCCTGACGGCAGGATAAGCCAAGTGTGATGACTGCAGCAGTGTATACACCCGAACATCTACATTTATGGTAGGTAAAAAAACTGTACTTTATCCATATCCTCCCAGAGACCATTTATTAGGAAGATTTACAAAAGCTAATGGAAAAAGTTCTCTGTTTGGGCTGTGGAAAGAGATTTTTTTTGGCACCGCTTATAGTGGTCTTAGACTTTTTAGCCCCTCTTTTTTCAGAATGGTATCAGCTCTTCCACTGTCAAAGTTCAGATCTGAAGTAGGAACTTCATTTGTCAGCAACCTTTGGGATACGGATCCGGTCTCGGATCCGAGCCGGCAACTTCTACCACAGCATAGATCCGAGCTCCTAGCTCCTCCCTTTACCCATAATCCCCTGCCAACCCTGACTGACCTCAGATCTAGTTTGCCGTGCTTCAAGCTACAAGCTGGATTTCAAGCTCCTGATAGTTGGATAACTTTTGTGAGAAAAACTTTGCATTTTTTCTTCCCTTATCTTGTGTGTGTGTGTGTGTGTGTGTGTGTGTGTGTGTGTGTGTGTGTGTACGAGTGTTTAGGTATCCTATATTTGACTTATTTAACTTATTTTGTGTTTATTTTTCCTCCCTGCCCTCGCTGGTACGTAGTGTGTGTTTGTGGTGTGTGTAGGGGCCTCGTGAGTGTGTTTTCTGTATACTATGTCAGAGGCCCCTAAAGCAATCTTTTCAAAATGCACCGAGTGTGGTCATAAGCTTTCACCAGCGGATGGCCACACCTGGTGCGTTAGGTGCCTTGGGGTTGAACACCTCTCCTCGGGATGTGTGATTTGCGCAGCGTTCAACCCCAGGGCACTTAAGGACCGGAGGTCGAAGCTTATTCTGGAGGGCCTTTGTCACCCGGATTCGGCTCCGGCCTCCGGTATTTCTGTGGCCGCTGCCCAGACCTCGGTGGTAGCCACCTCTGTCTCCCTCCCTCCGGTCGGGACTCAACCTCCCGCTTCGGCTCCGGAGGAGAGGGAGGCCGGGAAAGCCAAACGGAAGGAGAAGCACCATAAGTGGTGGGCCGAGGACTCCTCCTCGGCCCCACCCGCCAAATGGGCTTCTCCATCCAGAGCTTCTGGATCACCTCCTCCTCGGCTCCGGTCCCCTTGTTTCTCACCGGGACCTGGGGAGGAGGGGACCCGGTCCCCGTCGAGGTCATCGAGGCGACACTCTAGGTCTGCCTCGGTGGCCCCGTCGAGGTCCACTTTTAGCATGTCAGATGCAGACATGGACCAGATGATTAGGAGGTTCATCCAGGCCCAGCTGCAGATGGGAGTGCTCTTGCCTCCTCCCCTCCGGGGGGGCTCGACCCTATTTTTCGCTCCAATCGCTCCTTCTCCGACCCTCTTTCTGCGTTTGGAGCATTCGGAGCCGAGCCGCGTTGGATCCGGGGGTGGGTCGGGGCCGATAGTACTGGTTACTTCGGCTCAGACTGGTCCCTCGAGCTTGTCGGATCCGACCTCTCGGAGCCGTGGGTTGAGCTTCGGATCCGAGGGATTCTGTGTAACTTCGGCTCTGTCCCGGTCGGAGCACACTGGTCCTTCGGATCCGAGGGTCTCTGCCCCGGATCCGGTCCCCGCTTTGGATCCGAGTGGGAGTCGACTCTCTGATCCTATCGAGAGTGGCTCCCCCTCGGCTTTTGCAGTGGTGGAGAGGGCACTGTTGAGTGCATCCGGGCCTCCGGTCCTGGCTTCGGCTCCCCCCTGCACCCCCTCTCAGCTGGTCCAGGCTCCCATCACCCGGCCTTCGGGGCAGCCTGCTTCAACGCCTCTGGGTGTTCCTTTGGAACGTGACATTGCTGGTGAGTCTTCCTCGGACAGCCCCCACCCCCCAAGGAGGTCCTTCACAAAGCTAAGTGTAAGAGGAGACACGTGGACCCCCCCCCCCCCGAGTCCCTTACGGAAGATACGGACTTAGATGAAGGGGAAGGCTCCCCAAGGTCACCCCTCGAGGATGTCTCCTTTGGAGACATCATGGAAATGCTCAGGATTAGGGGAGGGTGGTCTGCCCCCAAGGCTTCTTCCGATGAGTCCTTATTCCTAGAGGCGTTCGAAGCAAGGCCATGGCTTGGAAGGAGCCGGACACTTTAGAGCCAGTCCCCAAGTGCCCGGATAGAATCCTGAGTCCCCCTGCTGAAAGAACCCACTGGAGCAGAGGTCTCCCCGTGGATGCCATATTGGTGGTGGCGGCCACTAAGAGATAGAGTTGGCTCAGGAGAGCTCTGCGGTCCACCCGCTGAGTAAGGAGTCTCGAGCGATGGACCGCCTTGGGAAGCGGGTCTTTAGTTCAGCAACCTTCTCCATGAGGGCGCTGAACAATATGGCACACGTCATCCGGATGCAGCGAGATCTAATAAAAGAAATACACTGCACCCCCCCCAGAGTCCATGTCTGAAGGGGACAAGCAGCTGTACTCCTCCCGAATGTCCACTCTGCGTTCAGTTTCCAACACCTCTATGCGGCTCTTGTCACACGCCACTGAAGGAGCCGCTAGAGCTGGCGGAGCCGGCCTGGTAATGAGGCACCAAGCCTGGCTCCGACATTGTGACTTCTCGGAACCCTTAAAGGTGTCATTTGCGAATGCCCCCTTTGATGGTTCTGCACTGTTTGGCAAAACCGTTCGCGACACTTCAGTCCAGAGCGAGAAAGACGGGAAGACGTCTGCAGTCTGAGTCCACTTTTCTGCTCCCCAGAGGTCCTTTTCCAAGAACCAAAAGGGTCAGAAGAAGATGTGGTTCCGTAAATCGCATCAGTCCCAGTCTGCTCTGGACAACTAGTCCTCTCGTGGCAGAGGAGGACAGGGAGGACGCCACCCAAGAGGCAGAGGGGGTCCCAGAAATTTTGGGTCCAGAGAACCCTTCTCTGAGAGGCCCATGCAGAACCCCTGAGGGGTTGCCCGGCTGCTCCACTTTGGAGGCAGTCGGGGGGCGTCTTTCGAAGCACCTAGCAATGTGGGAGTCCATAACAAATCGCTGGGTGCTTCGCATCATATCCAGAGGCTACCAAATTCCCTTTACTGTAACCCCAAAACCAGAAGCCTCCCCGACGTACCACCCAATCAGAGGGAGGCGGCTGCTGCAGAAATTCAGCAGCTTTTACAAAAAAGAGCCATCCAATCCGTCCCCCCAGATCAGTTCGGATCAGGGTTTTACTCCAGGTTCTTTGTGGTGCCAAAAAAGACGGGAGACTTGAGGTCCATCCTCGACCTCTCTCTCCTGAACCTGGCAGTACCCAAAGAAAAGTTCCGAATGGTCACGCTACAATCTATTCTCCCCCTATTATGGGAGAACGACTGGATGTGCTCGATAGACCTCAAGGATGCGTACTACCACATTCTGGTGGACAGACGTTCCAGGAGGTTCCTCCGCTTCCGGCTGGGAGCCAGTCACTTTCAGTTCAGGGCCCTCCCCTTCGTTCTCACCTCAGCCCCCAGGGTGTTCACCAAAGTGTTGGCGGTTATATCGGTCCACCTGAGACTTCAGGGAATTCAGGTCTTTCCGTACCTGGACTACTGGCTCCTCATCACCCCAACAAGGCATCTGCTCTGTTCAGGCAGGGATTATTTCCTCAATCTTGATCCACGCCTAGGGTTGACTGTCAACATGGCCAAATCCTAATAGATCTCATAGGGGCGAGATTGGATTCCAGACTAATGCTTGCCTTCCTGACTCCCGATCGGCTTCAGAACCTGAGGTTGCATGTTCAGGCCATTCTCCGACTTCCCGCTCCACCGGCGGAATTGATCCTGAGGGCTCTAGGGTCCATGGTGGCAGCAATTCCTCTGCTGCCCCTAGCCCGTCTAAATATGAGGGTCCTGCAGTGGACCCTCCAGGTACAATGGTCCCTGTCTCGCAACCCCCCTGTGCCATCCTATTCCCCTAAGCAGGGCTTGCAGAGGGTCGCTCATGTGGTGGCTCCAGTCCCAGAGTCTCCACACGGGACAACCATTCTCAATGCCGTCCCCCATCGCTACAGTGACCACGGACGCCTCTCGCCTGGGGTAGGGGGGGCACTATTCAGGCAGAACGGTCCAAGGCATGTGGAACAACACAGAGACCTCCTTGCATATCAGTGTCCTAGAGATGAGGGCGGTGCTTTTGACGTTGCAGGGACTTCACAGCCTTCTTCCGATTGGGACGATTGCAGTACAAACGGACAACATGTCAGTTGTCTGGTACATCAACAAACAGGGGGGAACCAGGTCTTATCCTCTTTGTCGCGAGGCCATGAGAGTGTGGGAATGGGCGATATCCACCAACCGCTTTCTCATTGCAACGCACATTCCGGGACGGTCCAACATCATAGCAGACAGGCTCAGTTGTTCGATTCTGACCCCGTACGAATGGTCTCTCAATCCTCTAGTAGCGAAACAAATATTTGCCCAATGGGGGAAACCCTGTTGCGATCTTTTTGCCCCTCCTTCAAATACCAAATGCAACAGTTACTTCGCTCTAATCTCCCCTTAGGGGGAGCAGCCCGTAAGAGACTCTCTAGTACATGCTTGGCCTCCCGGTCTCCTTTACGCTTACCCTTCATTGCCCATGATGCTAAAACTCTTACAGAAAGCCAGTCGGCTGGGGAGCAAAATGAAAATTCTGGCCTCATCAAACGTGGTTCCCGTACCTGTGGTCTCATCTGATTCATCCACCCTGGATTCTGGATCCCCTTTCGGATCTCATTACTCACCCTCTGGGTCTTCCGACCCCCAACCTGGTCAACCTCAAGCTGACTGCTTGGTTGCTCCAGTTCCACTCCTGATAAGGACTCCTGGAATCTCCTCACCAGTCAAAGCCATCCTAGTAGCAGCACATAAACCTTCCACCAGAAGGGTCTATCGAAGTAAGTGGAAACGTTTCTCTATTTGGGCGGGGCACCATCACTTAGATCCTTTCACGGCGCCTCTTAAGTCTGTTTTGGATTTTCTAACTACCCTTTTTCATCAAGGGGCTAGCTGCTCTACAGTAAAGGTACAACTAGCAGCGATTTCGCATTATCATGTAGGGCATGAATCGGGCCCTCTAATTACTTCCAAGCTTTGTAAAGCTTTCCTCAAGGGTACCTTCCTTCTCAGACCCCCGGTCAGGGAGGTAGTACCCCATGGGATTTATCTTTGGTTCTTCAGGCCTTGACAAGCCTCCCTTTCGAGCCGGCGGCTACTGTTGATCTTAAATACCTCTCTTGGAAGATGGCCTTCTTGGTGGCCATTACTTCAGCTAAAAGGGTCTCTGAGCTTCAGGCTCTATGTGTTAAACCGCCGTACTTAGCCTTCCATCAGGATAGAGTTTACCTCAGGATCAATCCGTCCTTTCTGCCTAAGGTATCTTCGGAAGCTAATATTAATCAGTCTATTAATCTTCTCATGTTCTTTCCCAATTACCAGAACAAAGGAGAGTACAAACTGCATTCCTTGGATGTGCACAGACAATTACACTTGCTGGTCATAGGCAATCTGACCAGTTGTTTGTCTCCTTTGCCAAAACAAGTTTAGGCAAGTCAATTTCTAAAGTTACCTTGTCACGGTGGATAGCTAGATGTCCTTCAAGGATGCATCTGCAGTCATCACATATGGGTTGTCCTGCCTCAGGCAGCCCTTCAGTCGGCCGGATTCCAAAGTCTGGGTCCGGCGTCGGCTGATGTCGCCCCTTCCCCGACGTCAGAGCGCCTGGGGTATAAAAGCATCAGCCAACGCCATCTTCCTCGGTCTTTCTTGCCGCGTGGTGCCCGAAGCAGAAGCAGTTCGCAAGTGCCGGTCGGCCAGCTCCTGTAATTCAGCTAAACCGAAGACTTCAAAAGCTAAGTACCCCGTTGGGGACTCTTTCTTGCCTCAGCCGATGTCAGATAAAATTAATAATTGCTTAACTTGTGGGAAACAAATACCTCATAAGGATTTCCACTCTTACTGCCTACCTTGCGTAGGCCCAGACCACAACGTCTCGGCCTGTTCCGCCTGTGCTTCCTTCAACCGACGGACTTTAAGACGTCGGTCGGAGTTTGCAGAGGAATTTTTTGGGGCTAGTTTTACTTACAAAATGTTGTCGGAGAGTCCGACTTCACATTTAATGAAGAAACGCAAGGACAAGGACCGACACCCGCGGTCCGCGGTTTCAGCTGAAACCGCGGCCAGGCCTACCGCGAGTGTCTCTGTTTCGGCTGAAACAGAGTCCTTGGTAATACCGTCCACCGAAACCGTGCAACCGACAACCTCGGCCCCGGAGGCCACTACTGTCTCGGTTGTTGTATCTCCGTTGGAATCTGGTGTCCAGGAACCTTCCGACACCATTCCCTTAGACAAAACTACACCAGCACATGGTGCAGCCAGGCCTCCTGCATCCATGTCTATTAAGGCATTCTCTAGGGCTAAAGCTGCTAAACACTCAAAATCTATGCCTCCCAGGGTTATCCCTCAGGGACCCACTACAGGTTCTCAAATCCTTAGTCTAGCAGAGGACCTTATTTCATTAATTAGGGGCTCTCAGCCTCATCCTGACAGGGGCTCTCAACCTTCTACAGCAAAAAGGCCCAGGGTTGAGCCCTCTGATCCCCTCTCCTCAGATGAGGCCTCTGCTGGCTCTGCCCTCTCGGACTACCAGGAGGAGGCCTTTTCGGCCTACGAGGATTCAGATTCAGAGGAATCTATCCCTTCGGCCTCCCCTCCTGAAGAACTGTCTTTTGGGAAACTTTGCACATTATGAGGGAGCATTTCCAATGGCAAGGCCAGGAATTCTCTGATTCCAGGAAGAGATTAAGGACCTTCTTGCATTTGCCTCAGCATAGGCCTTTGGCTATCCCCCCTGTTTTGAAATGTCATTGATGATGTGTACTCGGAATCTAGCACAACCCCTGACACTCTCCCTCCGGCTCCTGCCAAACCTGATAGGTACTACAGGGTCCCGGAATCGCATCTTTTCCTTTACAAGGCCCACTCTGCTGATCCAGAAACTATTTCCCAGGGTCCTAAAGGGGTTACAGCTGCCACTACAAAAAATCCACTCCCCTCTGAAAGGGAGTCCAGGGCCTTAGAGCGATGGGGTAAAAAAGTGTATACTTCTGCTACCCTTGCTATGAGGGCTTTAAACTGTCAATTCCATATGATACAGTACCAAGAATATTTGTTAGATGAATTGCATAAAAAGCTGTCTTCACCTGAACCCCTAGATCGCAAATCTCTTCAGGATCTGGTACATAACTCTCAACAGGTTAGCAACCATTTTTTGCAGTGTGGTTATGATGCATTGGAAGCTTCATGTAGGTCAGCTATGACAGGTGCAGTTATACGTAGGCATGCTTGGCTGAAGGAACAATCTCTGCCAGACCATGTTAAAGCAAAGCTTCTGGATGCTCCACTGGAAAAGCAAAAGTTATTTGGCTCCACTGCTCAGGAGGTCTTAAAGAAATTTGAAGAAAAGGCAAAATCTGTACAAACAGTCAAAGATTTTATGCAGGTCCAACCACCAAGATTCAGCAGAAATTGGCCTTCCAAGAACTGGTCCTTTCCAGACACAGGCAGATTTCAGAGAGGGAAGAACAGGCGTGCCAGAGGTAGAGGGCAAGCTAGAGGCTCCTACAGAGGACGTCAATGGCAGCATCCTGACCAGAGAGGTAGTGCAGGACCTACAACTGCTGCACAAGGACAGACTCAATGACTTTACCTTGACACCGCCAACCAGGGCTCAATTGGAAGCACCTTTGGGCGGAAAGCTTTCCTTATTTTCAGAAAATTGGCACATTATTACAAGGGACAAATGGACACTACAAATAATAGACAAAGGATACAGGTTCCATTTCCACAAATTACCGAAAAGAAAAGGCATGCCAGACCTGCCACCAAATCAAAGGGCAGAGGCTTTGAAACAAATCTCCAACTTAATGAAAATGAAAGCAATAGAAAAGGTTCCTCTCGCAGAACAAGGCCAAGGATTTTATTCAAGACTCTTCCTTGTTCCAAGAAAAGAAAAGCAATGCAGGCCTATTCTCGACTTGTCCGCACTAAATACTTATCTCATTGTGCCAAAATTCAAAATGCTGACTCTACGGCAACTCCTTCCCATGCTGGGCAAGAGGTCTTGGCTGGTAACTCTGGACCTCAAGGAGGCATACCTGCATGTCCCTATCAGACAAAGCTGCAGAAGGCACCTCAGATTTCTTGCAGGTTCAGAGCATTATCAATTCTCAGCATTGCCCTTTGGCTTATCTACTGCGCCCAGAGTATTCACGAAATGCCTGGCATCAGTAATTGCACACTGCAGACTTCAGGGGATGCAAATATACCCGTATCTGGACGACTGCCTTATACAAGCGGACAGCCAACAAATTTTGGTAAAACACTTGAATTATGCCATCTATCTTCTTCAGGCCTTGGGATACACAGTCAACATTCACAAGTCAAGACTTGTACCATCCCAAAGAATAACTTTTCTGGGTGCGGATCTAGACACAACCACCAAAATGGCTTTCCTCACAGAAGTAAAACAAAACCAACTACCGGATTACTTCAAAAACCTGTCAAGACAAACTCAGCTGACTGCAAGGAAAATCCTGCAGGCCCTGGGTTACATGGCTTCTTGCATTCTTCTGATTCCTCAAGCAAGGCTACATATGAGGAAACTCCAATGGTACCTAAGGAGTTTATGGACTCGGCACAGTCACAGCTTGGAAACTTTGATACCACTCATCCCATGCCTTCAAAGGGAATTTCTGTGGTGGGCTCAGGCAAGCCAGTCAAACAGGGGTTTGCCCTTCAGCAGACCAATAGCCAGCCAAACCATTACAACAGACGCTTCAGACCATGGATGGGGAGCGCACATGGAAGGAAGATGCATTCAAGGACTATGGTCACAAAAAGAGCTACGCATGCACATAAGCCAAAAGGAAATGCTGGCAGTGATACAATGCAATCGAGGCCTTCAAGTTATTTCTGCATCAAGGCCACCTGCTAATAAGGACAGACAACACTACAGTAATGTGGTACATAAACAAGCAAGGAGGCACCCATTCCTACCCTCTTCGCAGGCTGGCAATAAATTTATGGGAACTTTCCCTCTCTCAATATACAGCTGCAATCCCAGTTTGTACCAGGAAAGGACAATATACTGGCGGACAGCTTAAGCAGGAACATCATGGATGCACACGAATGGATGCTGCACCCAGACATCTTCCATCAGATAGCGCAATCTTGGGGGAGACCGGACATAGACCTCTTTGCCTCCCCACACAATCATCAGCTGGACAAATTCTGTACAAGGACATACCACCCACAAGCATGGAAAGTGGACGCTCTCTCTTTCAGCTGGAGAGATCTAACAGTGTATGCATTCCCACCTCTTCCATTAATGACCAAGGTCTTACTGAAGATCAGGGCATAGCAGCCAAGAGTGATTCTGATAGCTCCGGACTGGCCAAGACAGCACTGGTACCCATTGCTAAAGAGCATGTCACGGACAAAACCATGACTTCTGCCACAATGGCTGCTTCTCCTGACACAGCACAATTACAAAACTCTGCATTCCAATCTGAAAACATTACAGCTAGCTGCCTGGAAAATACCTTGACTCATCACCAGGATAAGCCATCTAAGAGAGTGAAGGATATCATCATGGAAGCTCGCAGGCCTTCCACACGAAAGACATACTCAGCAAAATGGAAAAGATTTCACACCTGGAACACCTCAAAGGGCCTAGATGCAACAGTTATGAACATGGCGCATATCCTGGAATATTTAGCAGAAATGCTCCACAATGGCCTGTCTTACTCTTCCATTAAAATTCGTGCTTCAGCAATTTCAGCAGAGTACAACACTGATCCTCCTGTCTTCTCTCATCCTCTGCTAAGACAGTTTCTAAGAGGAATTAAAGACATCAATCCTCCAAGGAAACCACCACTGCCTACTTGGGACCTTAACTTCGTGTTGGAAAAACTAACACTGCCTCCCTTTGAACCAGCAGCATCTGCAGAACTACAGTTCCTCTCATGGAAGACTGCCTTCCTTCTGGCCATAACCTCAGCAAGAAGAGTATCTGAGTTACAGGCCCTCATGGCAGTACAGCCTTTTCTTATTTTTCATCAAGACAAAGTCTCATTGAGAACCAATCCTTCATTTATGCCAAAGGTAGTATCTAGGGTCTCATTAAACCAAGCTATTCACCTGCCTACCTTCTTTCCAAATCCACAAAACAAAGGGGAAAAGCTTCTGCACACCCTGGACATACACAGACAGTTGCGCTACTACTTGGACAGAACTAAAAATTACAGAAAAACTGACCAGTTTGTAGCATATGCTGTTGGTGCACAAGGAAAAGCAATTTCAAAGCAGACAATTTCAAAATGGATAGGGAATTGCATTCGTTTCTGTTACTCCTTTGATGAAAAAATTGTGCCAGCTAACATTAGACCTCATTCGACCAGAGCCACAGCCACCTCCGCAGCCTTCTTAAGAGGGGTGGCTGCCAAGGACATTTTAGAAGCTGCTACATGGAGCTCCGTGCATACATTTTCCAAGCATTACAACTTACCTTTATATTCCAGATCCAGAGCAGGCTTTGCTACGGCAGTCCTGCAGGGTATTTTAGCTACACCATCCTTTACATAGATCCACCACCCCCAGATTGGCTATGGTATTCTACCCATATGTGATGACTGCAGATGCATCCTTGAAGGACATAGTACAGTTTTGTACCTACCATAAATGTAGATGTCCGATAGGTATGCATCTGCAGTCAGGTTTACCCTCCCTCCTTCCCCTCTGTGGTATTTCTTGGGTACATTTCCCTCTCATAGCTAGCTGGGGTTATCTATTATGGTGTATTTGTTTTTATATATATGTATATATTTTTGTGCATGTTTGGAATTTATTGCATTTCTCCAAATTTAGCCTTCCTTAGAGGGCACCTGGCATCTGGGGCAAGAAAAACTGAGGAAGATGGCGTCGGCTGACGCTTTTATACCCCAGGCGCTCTGACGTCGGGGAAGGGGCGACATCAGCCGACGCTGGACCCAGACTTTGGAATCCGGCTGACCGAAGGGCTGCCTGAGGCAGGACAACCCATATGTGATGACTGCAGATGCATACCTATCGGACATCTACATTTATGGTAGGTACAAAACTGTACTTTGTATCCTCTTGGCGTATCAGAGTTCGGGAAGGCCTGCACCTCAGGGAGTCCGAGCTCATTCTACTAGGGCCATCGCTACTTCGGCGGCTTTTAAATCTAGGGTTCCCTTAGATGATATTTGTTCCGCAGCCACTTGGGCCTCATCTAATACCTTTATCAGCCATTACAAACTGGATGTTGTCTCCAGAGGTAGGGCGTCCTTTGGCTCTGCTGTGCTCCGGAATATTCTTCCATAAAAGCCACCCAGGATTCAGGTAGCTGGGGACTCTGTCCCAAAGGTTGCTGACAAATGAAGTTCCTACTTCAGATTAAGAAGATCCTTTAGGTCAGGGGGAAGGAGGGGGGGGGGGTTGCAGACAAATGAAGATACCTACTCAGATGGAACGTTATGGTGAGTACATAACTTCTTATTATCAGCTATTTCAATTTTCCATATTTTGAAAAATATCAGTCAGATTTTCTAAGGCCTTTCTTGAGGGGTGGTTTTCTTCTCAGCCCCCTTCCCCATTAGAGATCCTACTCCTTTTTGGGTCATTACTGTTCTACTTAAAGTACTGAGCTGACCAGCATTTGAACCTGCAGCCAGGGTAGAGCTTCAGTTCCTTACACTAAAAACATTTTTAGTGGCAGTTACTTTGGAGAATTTACATAGAAAGACATATAAAGCTATGTCAACCCCAGAGCTGTTGGACATGCTACACCTAGAGAAATCCCAATCCCTCCAAGCTACACACTCTAGGGACCTAAACCTTGTCACCACAATAAACAGGACATGCTGGAGGGTTAGATTCTTATCCCAGAAACTTCCCATACTCCGGAACAGACTACCCATCTATGTCAAGCAAAGTTTTTCATTAGCACTCTTCAAGAAAAATCTTGATGAGTGGATGGGAAATAGGAAATACACCCCGGGGGTCACTTCTGTGTGTCTGCTCGTCAGTGGCACAGGAAAAAAACTTTCTTGGGTGGCGTAAGCCAGGTAACCTTGTTGGCTAGGCTTGCATAGGCCCTTGGGCCAATAGCCTAGTACCTACCTATGAACCTATGAGAAGAGTGTATCAGAACTCCAAACCCTTGCTTGTAAACCTCTGTACATCATTTTTCACAATTACAGAATTTCCCTTCAAACCATTCCGTCCTTTTTACCAAAGGTAGCTTGTGAGACAAACTTAAATCAAAACATTAATCTGACAGTTTTCTTCCTGAAATTTTTTTATCAGAGGAGAATACACGCTACATTTATTTGATGTTATTAGGCATCTTCGTTTTACATACACGGTACAAAATCTTTCGGAATGTTTGATCTTTTTGTGTCCTTTTCAACCAATAAACTGGGTCACAGAGTTTCCCATTTCACCTTATCCAGATGGTTGTCTGCTTGCATAAGCCATGTGTAGGAAGAAAAAGGCCAACTTTTAACTAGGTCTGTCAATGCCCTCTCTTCCAAGTCTGTGGCAACCTCTACAGCCGTCGTTTGCTGCAACTTAGTTTAATGTTCATTCCTTCATATTCCATTATTTATTTTCCAGAGGCAGGACAGCCTTTGGTTCAGTCATCCTCCAGAATAGCCTTCCATGAATCCACCAAAGTTTTATCTTAGCTGGGGACTGTGTCTCATCCATTGAGGAACTGATGGAAGAGACCACATCAAATGCAGAAGTTATGTACTTTGCATAATGATAAAGCAGTGTTGCCTGCTTCTGTCCTTCCTCACCTTTCCCCTACTTATGCCCTGCCTGATGATGGAATTCTTGTTCATTTCTTTGATTGACAGAATTGACCTATTCCAAAGGCCCTTCAAGTGCACTTTTAGCTCCACATCAGTTTCTGAGTATTCATAATCTGTTGGATACTCCTTTATTGCTTTGCTGTTATTGTTTGTTGGAAATTGCTAAGATTTTTTTTCTCTTTGGCATACTCATTTTGAGGTACATTTAGGCTTGGAAGGTAGTTACGGGTAACAGGAGGAGCCTGAGCTTGGGATCCAAAGTTGAGTGGCTGAAGACAGATTCAAAGTCTGATCCAAAGATCCATCTGTTGAGGAAGGACGGAAGCAGGCAACGAATGTCTGTCATTATGGTAAGTGTATAACGTTTGATGTTCTTCGTGTTTCACTGTTTTAGTCATCACATTTGGGTTATCTGCTTGCAGTAGCCCTGATTATCAAAGTCTTGGGTCCTGCGTTGGTTGCTTTCTCATCTTCCATGACGTCAGGTAGTCAGGGGTATAAAGCATGCAGCAGATGCCATTGCATCTGTCTTTCTTGCTGTATGGTGCCCAAAGCAGAAGCAGTTCGCAAGTGCCGGTCGTCCGACTCCTGAAATTTTCGTTTTCGAGTTTCAGAACCGAAGTCTTCAACTAAAGCTAAGTACCCCGTTGGGGAAACTTTTTCTTGCTGTAAACCGATGTCAGTAAAAGTCAATAATTGTATTTCTTGTGGAAAGCAAATACCTCATAAAGATTTTCATTCGTACTGTATTCCTTGCCTAAGCCCTGACCACGACGTACCTCGCTGTCGGTTCTGTGCCTTATTTAAACAGCGAACTGTTCGTAGTCAGTATACTTACTCTCCTAAATATTTTGGTACTCTGTTCAGTTATCCAGATATGTCTTTGGTCCCGACTACCGACATTTTGAAAAAACGCAAAGATAAAGACAGAGACAGGCCGCCTAGGTCCAAAGCTGCCGACGATGCTTCTCCTAAGCTAGTCGCCAGTAAGCCGGTACTCAGTGTGGCACTTTTGCAGCCCCTGATACCCACTACTTCAGATTTGTAGGCCTCTACTGAGATCTATTCGGAGTCCGGTATGCCGTGTGATGTTTCATCTGTGGAACCTGCGGATGTCTCTACCTTGGATGGGTCCAGAGCCACTGTGCAGGCACTGGCTTTTGACGGTGTATTCAGGCCTACTGACTTGCATATTAAACCAACGCCATCTTCTTTTTCAAGGCCTAAAACACGAACCATGTCTAGAAAACCGACCCCCAGACCGCATGGTCAGGCCTCTATGCCTAAAAAACAAATGATAAGAATGGCTAAATACCTTATTACTTAAATCAGAGGAAGCCAACCTTCCCCCTCTAAGAGACCTAGGACTGAATTTGCTTATGATACTTTTGATCAGGATTCTGAAATATCTGTTTCCTCTGACTAGGATTTACCCTCATCTACCTATGTGGATTCTGATGCAGAGGACTCTGTTCTTTCTGCTTACCCCCGAGGATTTTTCTTTTGGTGAAACCTTGCATACTCTTAGGGAGCATTTTCGCTGGGAAAGCCAGGATTACTATGATTCTAAAAAGAGGCTTAAGGATTTCTTACTCCTGCCCAAACACACGCCTTTAGCTATCCCCCTTGTACTGGACGTTGTTTATGATGCCTTTTCGGACTCTAGCTTGGCCCCTGACTCTTTACCTTCTGCTCCCAGAAAACCGGATAGATATTACAGGGTTCCTGACTCTCACAAGTTCCTATTTAAAAATCCTACTGCGGATTCCGAGACCATTTCACAGGGACCCAGGGGCATTAAGGCTACTACTGCCAAAAATCCTACCCCCTCTGACAGAGATTTCAGGGCGCTGGATAGATATGGTAAGAAGGTATACACTTCTGCAACCTTGGTCATGAGGGCATTAAACTGCCAGTTTCATATGTTAAAATATCAGCAGCATATTATTGGATTGCTTAAACAGAAAATGATTCCTGACTCTGCTGAAAATAAGGAATTACAGGATTTAATGCATTCTGCTGAACAAGTTGGAAAACATACTTTGCAGTGTGGTTTTGATTCACTAGAGGCATCTTGCAAGGGCTGCTGTCACTGGGTCTGTATTTAGAGGGAATGCTTGGCTTAAGGAGCAATCTTTGCCAGTTAATTTTAAAGCTAAATTGCTGGATGCTCCCTTAAATTAGGACCGCCTGTTTGGGAACAAGGCAGAAGTAGTACTTAAAAATATGGAGGAAAAAGCTAAATCTATGCAAACTGTTAAAGATTTTCAACAAGTACAGCCTCCAAGATTTAGTAGGCATTGGCCCTCTAGGAGTTGGTCCTTTTCTGCCTCTTTCAGGCCTTCTCAGTCCAAACCCAGAACCAGCAGAACACCCAGACTTCAGTCCCAGAGTACGCACAGGACTAAGCAGTTGGCGGGGGGGGGGGGGTCCCACTTCCAAATCAGAGAGTAGTAAGACTCCCCCCTATGGTTTGTTTGTGTTTTTTGGCTTTTCCCGGTTGGGGGTCGCCACAGCGGAACTCCGGTCCACAGTTGATTTTTACGTACTGGCTTGCCAGGCCTGATGTACAACCTTCAACGAAGGTACGCCCTTTCACGCATGTCTCCACGCAGAAGACGCTCTAGCTGACAATCGAACCGGACAGCGTGTTACTGTGAAACTGTCTAAATGACTTAACTTTAAAATTTCCAAGCCCTTCTCAACTGACTGCTTCTTTAGGGGGAAAGATTGCTCTGCAGGCAAAAAAATGGGAACTCATTACCCAGGACAAATGGGTTTTAAATATACTTTCCCAAGGATACAGATTTCACTTCCACACATTACCAACCGCAAACGGTTGGTCAGATCTACCCCCAAATCAGTGGGCAGAGGCTCAAAAGCAAGTACTCTCTCCCTTATGCATAAGGGCTATTCAGACTGTATCGGAAGAAGAATAGGGACAAGGTTTCTCTCAAGACTTTTCGTGGTACCTAGAAAAGTCAACTCATTGCGTCCTATCCTGGGCCTTTCTATCCTAAACACCTTTTGATGCTAACTCTTCACCAGTTGGTTCCTGTGCTAGGCAAGGTTGCCTGGTTGGCGACACAGGATTTGAAAGAAGCCTACCTGCACATCCCAATCAGGGAATTTTGCAGAATATACCTACTCTTCAAAGCAGGCTACATGCACTGTCAGTTCTCTGCACTGCCCTTTGGCTTATCTATTGCGCCCAGGGTATTCACAAAGTACCTCGCTCAAGTCATTGCATTTTGCAGGCAAAGAAATATTCAAATATACCCATATCTGGACGATTGTCTAATTCAGGCAGGAAGCCAGGATATACTTTTGAATCATCTAGCATTTGTACAAAATGTGCTAAATTGTCTGGGGTACACCATAAACTAAAAGAAATCACATCTTGCACCCTGTCAACAAATTACATTACTGGGAGCAAGCCTGAACACAACTTCCCAGATGGCTTACCTCATGCTAGCGAAACAAATTCATTTGACAACTTACTTCAAACTAATGGCCACAAAAACCCTGCTATCTGCAAGGCAAATACTGCAAGCCTTTGGGTTCATGGCCTCCTGCATTCTCCTAATTCCATATGCAAGACTGCATATGAGGAAACTACAATGGTATCTAAAAAGGCTATGGTGTCAACATTCTCAGGATCTAGAAGCAATGAATCCTATCATACCTTGCCTACAATTAGAGTTCCTTTGGTGGGCAGAGGCCTGCCACCAAAACAAGGGACTACCATTCACTCTACCTCCTGCCACCCGAACCCTAACAGACTATTCAGACTATGCATGGGTGCTCACCTAGCAGGGAAGTGCATTTGGGGCAAATGGAACTCAAGTCATATGCACCTGCATATCAATCAAAAATAAATGTTAGCTGTACAGAATGCTCTAACAGCCTTCAAGGGCCACATTCTTCCTGGACAATTAATGGTAAAGATGGACAACACCGCTGTTATTTGGTACATAAACAAGCAGGGGGGTACATTTTCATACCCTCTCTGCAAACTAGCCATAGCTCTGTGGAACACAGCCTTGAGCTACCAGGTGTATCTACAGGCTCAATTCCTACCAGGAAAAATAAATACATTGGCAGACGAGCTAAGCAGAAATCTCATGGACCCACATGAGTGGAAACTGGAACCAAAGACTTTCAAAATGTTGATAAACAAATGGGGGAGCCCAGATACAGACCTGTTTGCCCCCCCCCCCCCCAGAACTACCAATTGGACACATTTTTGCACAAGGACTCCCCACAAAGAAGCCTGGAAAGTGGATGCTCTGTCCTTCAGCTGGAAAAACCTATCAGTCTATGCCTTCCCCCTCTGCCTCTGCTCTCCAAAGTACTACTAAAAATCAAACAGGACAAACCAAGGATGATACTGATTGCACCAGACTGGCCACGCCAGCACTGGTACCCCTTCTTGCACAGTTGGTCACTGCTGGCTCCATGGCACCTGCCTCAGACCCCTACCCTGCTGTCCCAGCAGGATGGCCAGATTCTGCATCCTCAGCTTTAAACCCTGAACCTGGCAGCCTGGCTAATTACCTAATCTCTCCATCACCATCCCTCAGTAAACAAGTGTTGGATGTAATTTTGGAGGCAAGGAGGCCTAGTACTAGAAAATCTTATTCTGAAAAATGGAAAAGATTCTGTTCCTGGATCCAAACTCAAAGGATGGGCACAGCAGCGCCCAATTTACCTCAGATTCTTCAATACATAACTGAGTTGATTCACAAGGGCCTTTCTTTTTTCTCCATCAAAATTTCATGCATCAGCCATTTCAGCTCATTACAACACAGAACCGCCCTCTTCTCTCATCCACTGCCCAAGCAGTTCCTCAGAGGGGCCAAAAACTTAAGACCACCCAGGAGAGCCACAACTCCAGCCTGGGACATTAACTTTGTATTGGAAAAATTCACTGTACCTCCTTTTGAGCCAGCTGCAAGTGCAGAGTTAAAATTCCTTTCTTGGAAAACAGCCTTACTTTTAGCAATCACTTCAGCAAGAAGGGTATCTGAATTACAGGCCCTTATGGCAGTGGAGTCTTTCATCATCTTTCATGCGGACAGGGTGTCCCTCAGGACCAATCCCTCCTTCATGCCCCAGGTAGTATCCAATGTGGCTCTTAATCAGTCCATTTATTTGCCAACCTTCTTTCCTAATCCACGGAACAAAAGGGAACGGATACTACACTTCTTAGATGTGCACAGACAACTTAGATTTTACTTGGACAGGACTAAACCTCAAAGGAATTCTGAACAACTGCTGGTGGCATTTGCTGCAGGGGCAGAGGGGAAGGCCATTTCTAAATGGATAGGCCATTGCATTCATTTCTGCTATAAGCACCATGGAAAACCTAAGACCACACTCAACCAGGGCTGCATCTACTTCCACAACCTTTCTCAGAGGTGTCCCTACCAGGGACATCCTAGAAGCTGCTACCCGGAGTTCTGTGCATACTTTCACCAATCATTACCATTTGCCAATTTTCTCTAAATCCAGAGCTGTTTTTTCCACTGCAGTCTTGCAGGGCCTTATAGCTGGTCCTAATGCTATCTAAATTCCTCCTCTCAGCCTTGGGAATCTACCCAGATGTGATGACTGCAATAGTTAAACACGAAGAACATAGTACAATTGTGTACACTTGCCATAAATGTAGATGTTAGAGTGCATTTACTGTTGCAGTTTTGGTTCCCCTTCTCCAGCCCCTTGACTTCTTTTGGCTATACCTCTATTCTCCTTTACTATGCTTAAAAGCTTTTTAGTGTATTTATTTTTTTTGTTGGAGGCATAACCTTGCATATGTATATTTAATTGCTTCCCATTAGGGGGGCACCTGACATCTGCGGCAAGAAAAACTGATTTAATGGCGTCTGCTACATGCTTTATACCCCTGTGTACCTGACTTCATGGAAGATGGGACAGCAACCAACACAGGACCCAAGACTTTGATATTCAGGCCGACTGAGGGCTACTGCAAGCAGATAACCAAAATGTGATGACTGAAACAGTAAATACACTTGAACATTTACATTTATGGTAAGTGTACACAACTGTACCTTTCCATGATATATCTGTCAAGTACTTTTCTACCCTTCTTGGAATTTTTGATCACATTCATGATATTAGTTGTGGAGAAGTTTTTATATTTCGTGCCGAGAAAGTACAAGGCATTAAGATGAAATGTTCATGTAGCTGTCATGTTAAGAGCCAAGCTGTTTACTTGCAAAGGTTAAACTGCTTTGAGGAAGAGAAAGTGCCAAAAGTACTGCCCTAAGTTGTCTCTGTATAATTTGATCACCTAAAGACATTGGTAAGAGAAGGTACTGTTTTACATTACGTCTGAAATGGTTAGTGGCTGTTGAGAGAGCCAGTGCAGAGATTGGTAACAAGGGCCCTTGTATAAGCCCCGGCTGAAGTATGAGTATTTTGAATTTTTGAAAGATGTGGAGGATATATATCCATTCCCTTTTTGTCACTGCTCAGTAGTTCACTTGCCTTTGATGCTGAAAGATTAGACAAAGGAGTGTTCTATTTTCACACCAAGTACTTGGACTCATTTTTAAATACTGACTGTGTGGTGTATTATGGATGGTGCTGCACTCTAGTGTGCAATATTTTAGAGAAGATATTAAGCCAAGATCCAGTTTGCCTGAGTTGATGGTAACACATATGGATGTAAACAATTTTATTTTTTTATTTAACATTTGTTGACAATACTATGACGCTTACTGAAACAAGAAAGAGCATTTCCTCAGGCATTTGAATTGCAGACAACTGTTATATATTTGATGGGAACACACCCTCAGGAAACATGGGTTGAAGCTAAATCTGTTTTCATGGGTCTGTTTTTCATTCTGCTTTTAGGAAACATTTCTTTGAACAACATTGTCCTCTTGCTCAGTCTCTTGGACTGAGTGTGTTTGGCAAGCACAGGCCCACTCACCCTTGATCTAGGCAACAGAGAAGCAACTGTCAGACTGTCTTTCTTTTGTAGGGTAGGGGGTAGAGATTCAGAACTAGTATTACATTATTTCTGAGCAGGTGAGGACAGCGAGTTTCTTCCCTCCTTGCAACATAATTCAATGCCCTTTCATTGAAGAAACTCACCAGGTGATGAAGTCCTTCATGGACTGGCATTTGGTCTCTGTCTTTCCTTCAGAAATATTTCACTGAGTATCTCTGGGAGAAGATGGAAAAGCATTAGGTCATTATACTAGCAGAGCCCAAGTTCAAGGATGCCCTTTTTGCAGCCTAGAGGCATCCAATTATCACTTCCCTAAACAGTTCAGTATGTGGTTAAACTTGAGCATGTGAGAGATTAAAAACATAGTAGTAAATATTTATAAAGCTGTAGGGCAAGACATTAGTGGATGTCCTTCTATTCCTATGTTGCAGTATTCATTACATGAGGGAGTCCCTTCCTTAAATGATCCCAATGTCTGAGCAGTATACAAAACCCATTTACCACTGCTAGGTATGTGGGTTGTTGCACGTAGACACAAGGCAGGCATTGGCCATAAAAGTGACGTCCGCACATATCATCCTTAGAACTACTCTACTGCCAGTCCGAATGCCTCTTCAGCCTTTGGTCTGCTTGACCAAGTTGTTGGTTTCTGTACAAGCGCGTTCAGGTAAAGTGCCCAGTTCCTTTTACTTTTACTACTGCTTTTCTGTCTGAGGTTACATGTCATCCATGGAAAGGCAATTGCCATTGTGGAAGACAAATTCCACATTGATTCCCACCACCATTGTCTGTTTTGTTTAGGCTGTAATCACGACCATAAGTCTTGTTCTATATGTCAGATGTCTGTCCCTAAGACTCTGTGTAGCTGCCTTGGCACTCTAAATATTTTCTTAGAGAATCAAAGACTGAAGAGATTAGCGAGCGACATTATGGAGCATATGGTGGGCCCGTCTGCTGAACCTGCGAACAAGGCCAAGACGTTCTGGCCTGAAGCTTCACTTGCACCTCCCATTTCGGCTGTCCCTGCCAAGGCCAGTGAAGGCCCAGAGGCCCGTTTTGGGATTTGGCTCCGATTCCTCAGTGGGAACTGGAACGGAAGCCATCAGGGAGAGTCAGCCACTGGCACATCCTTGGAGGTGTTGCAGACGTCCATTTCAGATGAGCAGAGGGTAGTCTAGGCTCATAATCTTGGATGGCCCTTGAGGTGTTCCTCAGATATTGGTTCGGGAGGAAGTGCAGATGACTGTTATAGAATATGCATGCCTATGTCGGGTCCCTCCACTTTCCGTAAGGCTGAGGTGCCCCTTAAAAAGAAACAAAAATCAAACCTATTCCAGCTTCTCAGGAACCTCTGCCTAACTGACAGGCCTTCACACAGGGATTATGTAATGCGTTTTTGACTTTAAAGACTCCCACTGGTGTTTCCCTTTTTAGCCTGCTTTCTTCTGCTTCCCCTCAGAAAAGGCTTGGGAAGCAAGTTTTATCTGAGGATGAGGATTCTTCAGAGGATGACTCTTTGGCATACTCTTCCCAGATCTTATCCTCCCCTGGAGTATGCATCACCTGAGGAGGAGTTCAATGGAAGTGAGTCTCCTGGTGAAGACATCAACTTGGGGGAGACTGTTGTTCGTATGAGGTGAGTTTAAATGGAACTGCTCACAGGTTTTTGATGTGCAGAGGAGTTACTAAGATTTGCATTACATGGATTCACCCTCTCCCTCTGCTGTGCCGCTAGTTTTGCCAGCCTTTCTGGATGCCTTCGCATCTATTCTTGGAGTCCAGACTCTCAGCCTCCTGCCCCCAAATGACCAGATAGATTCTATAAAGTCCCAGAGGACTGCAAATTCCTTTATAAATGCCTGCTGTAGACCTTGTGGTTTCTTCAACTACTGACGAGCCATCCAGACATTTGCCTTCCACTTCTCTTCTCCCTTCAGACAAGGAAAGTAAAACCATACACTTCAGTTACTCTTGCCTTTAGGACAATTAACTATCACACACACATCAATAAGTATGCTTTGGCCCTTCTTTCTCCTGCTTCTCAGCTTCTCTTTGACCTTCCAGATTCAGATGTTATGTCTCAGCTTTCCTCTGTTTTGGGGGCATCTTCAAAAGTTGCAAGCCACTCCATTAGATGCAGTTATGATGCTGCTGAGGCATCTGCCAGGACTACTGACTCTGGTGTCATAGTTAAGGCTCCAGCCTCTTCCTGAAGACTTCAAGGCCAACTTAATGAATGCACCACTAGATAACAATGACTTGTTTGGTACTGCAGCTGCCCCGTTGTTAAAGTCACTGTAGGAGAAAGGTAAAGAGTTGCAGGATTTAAAACTTATCTTTGTGTCTTCAGTTCCAAAATTCCAAAGGAACTACCCAGTTAAGACTGCTTTTGTCAGGAAACATTCTCGAGCTCTCCCCTCTTAAAGAGGAAAAGGGGTGTCAGGAGACATCCTTCCAAGCCATCTCAGCCTTCTTTTGCTAAAAAGCAGCCTTTTACAGACAAGCCAAGTAGTCTGTGACTGACTAGCTCTCTCGTGTCACATTCTCCCTTCCATTCTGGGAACATATCATTCACGATTCATGGGTTCTGTCTATTAGCCACAAAGGATATTTCATGGCTTGGAAAACTGTTCCTCCTTTCATGGGAATTCCTCAACCACCTTAAGAACAACAAATTTTCTTCCCATAGCTGCTCCAAGAGTTGATATCACAGGGAACTATCCAATAAGTTCCACTGTCACAAATGGGAGGTGGTGTCTACTCAAGGATGTTCCTGTTTTTTAGGAAAGATGGGCCATGTAGACCCATTCTGGGCCATTCTTACCACAACACCTTCCCAAAGGTCCCAAAATTTCATATGCTTTCCTTCCAAGCTCTGTTTTTTGTCATTCTTCCTCAGGCCTATATGGCCTCCCTGGATATCAAGGATGCCTATCTAGATGCTCCAATTCATCCTATTTACAGAAAATGTTTACATTTTTCCGTTGCTTCCTTACATTTTCAGTTTTATGCTTTGCTCTTTGGTGCCTCTGTGGGACTGAGGGTATTTACAAATTGTTTAAGCTGCTGTGATTGCTTTCTGTAAACTCAAGGGCATACAGGTCTTACACTACCTGGGTGACCTATTGCTACAGACACCCCTCCCCAAAACCTTGATTCACAATCTCCTCTTTGCTACTATTTTGCAAAGGTTGGGATTCATGGTTATTTTCAAAAAAGTCCATGCTCACCCCTTCACAGGACACGTCTTCTTGGGTACAGGATTCAGACAAATCTCATGTTGGCCTCTCTTCTTCCACAAAAAATTCTGATGCTAGTCAATTATTTCCAAGACCTTATCCCTCTGCAATTTTTGACAGCCAAGGAGTTTCTCAAGCTTCTAGGCTTTATGGCTTCTACTATTCCCATGCTAGCCCTTACCAAACTTCACATGAGGAAGTTTCAGTGGTACCTGAAATCAGTTTGGATGTAGCATGCTCACCTACTGGAGATTGTTGTCCCTCTACTTCCTTGTCTAAAGAGGGAGCTTTTTTGGTGGAGTCAGCAGACTGCCCAGAATCCAGACATGCCTTTACATCCTCCCCTACCAACTCGAGAGTTGTTCACAGATGCCTCAGACCTGGGTTGAGGGGCAGCCTTTGCGTCCATGAAGGTACAAGGCCTGTGGTCTCCTTCACGAATGAAGGAACATAGAAACATAAAAGAGATGAGGGCTCTTCTGCTGGCTGTTTATGCATTTCATACTCTTCTTCATACAGGACCTCTAAAACTGTTTACAGACAGCACCACAGATGTTCTTCGTGTTTCACTGTTGCAGTCATCACACTTGGGTTATCTGCCTGCAGGTAACCCTCAGCCTGCCCGAATGCTAGAGTCTTGGGATTTCTGCTTCGTATGCTGTCCCCTCTTCCATGACGTCAGGTCGTCAGGGGTGTAAAAATGCAGCCAACGCCATTATATCAACTTTTCTTGCCGTGCGGGAGCCCGAAGCAGAAGCAGTTCGCATGTGCAGGTTGGCCGCTACCTGAAATTTTCGTTTTTCGAGTTTCAAACCTGAAGTCTTCTAAAGCTAAGTACCCTGTTGGGGATCCTTTTTTCTTGCTCTAAGCAATGTCAGAAAAAGTTACAATTGTCTTGCCTGCGGAAAGCACATACCTCACAGAGATTTTCATTCTTAATGTGTTACCTGTTTAGGCCCAGACCACAACATTCCTCGCAGTCTGTTTTCTGCCTTGTTCAACGCCCAAACTATTCATCGTCGGGCTATCTTTGTCGCTAAATTCTTTCGCTCTCTGTTCTTCATGTTTCACTGTTGCAGTCATTACATTTGGGGTTATCTGCTTGCAGGTAGCACTCAGTCGGCCTGATTAACAAAGTCTTGGGTCCTGTGTCGGTTGCTGTACCTTCTTCCATGACATCAGGTCGTCAGGGGTATAAAACATGCAGCCGACGCCATTACATCAGTCTTTCTTGCTGTGCGGTGCCCGAAGCAGAAGCAGTTCTTACGTGCCAGTCGGCCGACTCCTGAAATTTTCGTTTTCGAGTTTCAGGACCGAAGTCTTCACCTAAAGCTAAGTACCCCATTCGGGAAACTTTTTCTTGCTCCTTACCAATGTCAGTAAAAGTTAATAATTGCATTACTTGTGGAAAGCAAATACCTCATAAAGATTTTCATTCGTACTATATTCCTTGCCTAGGCCCTGACCACGACGTACCTTGCTCTCGGTTTTGTGCTTTATTTAATCAGCGCACTATCCATTGTCTATATATTTTCACCTTTAAATATTTCGGTTCTCGATTTAATTATCCAGAAATGTCGGTTACCCATCCGACTACCGGGATTCCGAAAACACGCAAAGATAAAGACAGAGAGGCCGCCGAGGCGCCGGTACTCAGTGAGGCACTTTCGCAGCCCCTGATACCCGCTACTTATGATTCGCAGGCCTCTACTGAGACCCATTCGGAGTCCGGTATCCTGCGAGATGCTTCAACTATGTGAACCCGTGGATGTCTTTACCTTGGATGGGTCTGGAGCTGCTGTGCAGGCACCAGCTTCTGAGGGTGTATTCAGGTCTATGGACTTGCATAATAAACCAACGCCTCCTTTTTAATTAGGCCTAAATCTTGAACCATGTCTAAAAAACTAATGCCCAGGCCACATGCTCAGGCCTCCATGCCTAAAAAACAAATGATAAGAATGGCTGAAGATCTAATAACTGTAATCAGGGGTAGCCAAACCCCCCCCCCCTTCTAAGAGACCTAGGATTGAAGTTGATTACGAGTCTTCTGACCAGGATTCTGTTTTTTCTGATTCTTCTGATGATCTGGATTTGCCCTTGTTTACTTATGAAGATTCTGATGCAGAGGACTCCATTCCCTCTGCTTCCCCTCCTGAGGATTTTTCTTTTGGGGAAACCTTACATACTCTAAGGGAGCACTGGGAAATCCAGGATTTTTCTGATTCAAAAAAGAGGCTTAGGGATTTCCTTCTCTTACCTCTGCATAGGCCTTTAAGCTATTCCTTCTGTACTAGACATTCTTGATGCTTTTTCGGAATCTAGTTTGGGCCCTGATGCCTTGCCTCTTGCTCCCAGAAAACCTGACAGATACTACAGGGTCCCCGAGTCCCACAAGTTCCTTTTTAAAAATCCTATTGCAGATCCAGAGACTATTTCACAGCGGCCCAAGGGTATTAAGGCTTCTACTGCCATAATTCCTACCCCTTCTGATAGAGACTCAAGGGCGCTGGATAGATGGGGTAAGAAGGTTTACTCTTCCGCAGCCTTGGCCATTAGGGCTTTAAACTGCCAGTTTCATATGTTAAAGTATCAGCAACATGTTATTGGACTGCTTAAACAGAAAATGATGTTGATTCCTGACTGTGGAAAATAAAGAATTACAGGATTTAATGCATTCTGCTGAACAAGTTGGAAAACATACTTTGCAATGTGGTTTTGATTCATTAGAGTCCTCTTGCAGGGCTGCTGTTACTGGGTCTGTGCTCAGAAGGAATGCTTGGCTTAAGGAGCAATCTGCCTGATCATGTTAAAGCTAAATTGTTGGATCCTCCCTTAAATCAGGACCGCCTGTTTGGCAACAAAGCTGAGGAAGTTCTTAAAAAGATGGAAGATATAGCTTAATCTATGCAAACTGTTAAAGATTTCTTACAAGTTCTGCCTCCTAGATTTAGTAGGCACTGGCCCTCTAAGAATTGGTCCTTTCCAGCCCCTTCTAGGTCTTCTCACGCCAAGCCCAGACACAGCAAAAACCCCAGGTTTCAGTCCCAAGGGACACACAGGACTAAGCAGTGGGGGGCCTCCACTTCCAAATCTGGGAGTAATAAGACTCCCCCCTATGGTAAACTGTCTCAATGACTTACTTTTAAAATTTCCAAGCCCTTATCAACCGACTGCCCCTTTGGGGGGAGAGATTGCTCTGCATGCAAAGAATTGGGAACTCATTACCCAGGACAAATGGGTTATAAATATAGTGTCCCAGGGATACAGATTTCACTTCCACACGTTGCCAACACCAAGCGGGTATCCAGACCTACACCTAAATCATTGGGCAGAAGCCCAAAAATAAGTACTTTCCCTCTTAAGCATGGGGGCTATTCAACTGATATCAGAAGAAGAAAAAGGACAAGGTTTCTTTTCAAGACTTTTCCTGGTACCCAGAAAAGATAATTCATGGCGTCCTTTCCTGGACCTGTTTACGCTAAACACCTTTTTGGAGATTCCAAAATTCAAGATGCTGACTCTTCACCAATTGCTTCCTATGCTAGGCAAAGATGCCTGGTTGGCAACACTAGATTTAAAAGAAGCAAACCTGCACATCCCAGTCAAGGAATCTTGAAGATACCTACGCTTCAAAGCAGGCTACACACACCATCAGTTCTCTGCACTGCCCTTTGGCTTATCTACTGTGCCCAGGGTATCCACAAAGTGCCTAGCTCCAGTTATTGCATTTTGCAGGCAAAGAAATATTCAAATATACCCATACCTGGATGATTGTCTAATTCAGACAGAAAGCCAGGCCATACTTTTGAATCATCTGGCCTTTGTACAAAGGGTTCTAACTTGTCTGGGGTACACCATAAACGAAAATAATTCACACCTGGTACCCTTTCAACAAATTATATTCCCGGGAGCAAGCTTGAGTACAACTTCCCCAGATGGCTTACCTCACGTCAGTGAAACAAATTCATTTGACAACCTACTTCAAGCAAGTGGCCACAAAAAGCCTGCTATCTGCAAGGCAAATACTGCAAGCCTTTGGGTTCATGGCCTCCTGCATTTTTCTAATTCCATATGCAAGACTGCATATGAGGAAACTACAGTGGTAGCTAAAAAGCCTATGGTGTCAACATTCTCAGGATCTGTAAGCAATGATTTCTGTCTTATCTTTCCTATGCGTAGAGTTCCTTTGGTGGGCAGAGGCCTGTCACCAAAACAAGGGACTACCTTTCACACCACCCTCTGCTGCCCAAACCCTAACAGACGCATCTGATTTATGCATGGGGGGGGCTCACCTGGCAAGGAAGTGCATTCAGGGCAAATGGAACCCAAGTCAAATGCACCTGCATATCAATTGAAAATAAATGTTAGCTGTACAGAATGCTCTGACAGCCTTCAAGGACCACATTTTTCCAGGACAACTAATGGTAAAGATGGACAACACCACTGTTATGTGGTACTTAAGCAGGGGGGTACACATTTTTACCCCCTCTGCAGATTAGCCGTGGCATTGTGGAACACAGCCTTAAGCTACCAAGTGCACCTACAAGCTCAATTCCTGCCAGAAAAATTAAATACACTGGCAAACGGACTAAGCAGAAACCTCGTGGACCCATACGAGTGGAAACTAGAACCAAGGATTTTCAACATGTTGACAAGCAAATGGGGGAGCCCAGATATAGACCTGTTTGCCTCTCTCCAGAACTACCAATTGAGCAAATGTTGCACAAGGACTCCCCACAAAGAAGCCTGGAAAGTGGATGCTCTGTCCTTCAGCTGAAAAAAAACTATCAGTCTATGCCCCCCCCCCCCGCCCCTGCTCTCCAAAGTACTACTAAAAATCAAACAGGACAAACCAAGGATGATTTTGATTGCTCCAGACTGGCTGTGCCAACACTGGTACCCCCTCCTGTGCAGTGTTTCATGGTTATCCCCATGGCACCTGCCTCAGACTCCTTCCCTGTTGTCTCAGCGGGAGAACCAGATTCTGCACCCTCAGCTTCTAACACTGAACCTTGCAGCCTGGCTAATTACATAATCTCTCCTTTACCATCCCTCAGTAAACCTGTGATGGATATCATTTTAGAGGCAAGGAGACCTAGTAGAAAATCTTATGCTGAAAAATGGAAAAGATTCTATTCCTGGAACCGATCTCAAGGGAGGAGCACAACAGCACCCAATTTACCTCAGATTTTGCAATACTTAACTGAGATGCTTCACAAGGGCCTTTCTTTTTCCTCCATTAAAATCCAGCCTCAGCCATTTCAGCTCATTATAACACAGAACCTCCACTCTTCTCTCATCCACTGCTCAAGCAGATGTTCATCGTGCTATACTGCTGCAGTCATCACACTTGGGTCATCCTGTCGTCAGGCGGTCTCGCAGTCGGCCGAATCCCAAAGTCTTGGTCCGGCATCTGTTGTCGTCGCCTCTTCCCTGACGTCAGTGCGACAGGGGTATAAAAGAGACAGCTGACGCCATTTTCTCCAGTCTTAATTGCCGCATGGTGCCCGAAGCAGAAGCAGTTCGCAAGTGCCGGTCGGCCAGCTCCTGAAATTTTCGAATAGAGTTTCAGCCTGAAGTCTTCTCTAAAGCTAAGTACCCCGTTGGGGAAACTTTTCTTGCCTCAGACCGATTTCAGACAAAGTTAATAATTGTATTTCTTGTGGGAAGCAAATACCTCATAAGGATTTTCATTCTTATTGTATTCCTTGCCTAGGCCCAGACCACGATGTCTCTGGTTGTCGGTTCTGTGCTAGGTTCAACAAACGTACAATAAAGCTTCGGGCAGAATTCGCCCAGCATTATTTTGGCAGAAAATTTAACTATAACATACCGTTGGAGCAACTGACATCAGCAATGATTAAAAACGCAAAGATAAAGACCGGCAGCCAAGGCCAAGACCAGATACCGAGGCCTCAGCAAGGCTTGACGCCGGTTCTCCGGTTTTCGGTGAGGTGCCTTCGCAGCCCCTGACTACTGCTGATTCAGCTTTTCTGACTGCATCCCAAACCAAAACCGTTGGGCCTCAGGATCCAGTTCCACCTCACTCCTTGGACTCCAGCCCCGACGGGGATCCAGAAACTTTGAATAGACCTTCGGTCTCAGAGGGTGTTTTCAAACCGACAACTGCCTCTGCCAAGCCTTATGCTAAGCTCAAAGCCCCCTTGAAAGTTAGAAAACCGGAGCCACTCACCCCCCCACAGGCCCCTATGCCTACAAAACAGATGCTTAAGATGGCCGAGGATTTAATTATCCTTATCAGGGGATCCCAACCCCCAACTGACAAAAGGCCTAGACTGGAGGAAGACTTTCCTTCCTCTGACCAAGCATCCATTTCCTCAGGCAACTCTGATGACCAGGATTACTCCTTCCCTCCTTATGAAGACTCAGATGCTGTAGAGTCCATTCCTTCCGTCTCCCCCCTGAAGACTACTCTTTTGGGGAAACCTTCCACACCATGAGGGAACACTTCCACTGGGAAGGCCAAGATTACTCTGACTCCAAGAAAAGACTCAGTGAGTTTCTTCTTCCACAGCATAGACCCCTGGCAATTCCTCCAGTTTTAGACATTTTGGATGATGTTTTCTCTGAATCCAGTTTAAACCCAGATTCTTTACCTCCAGCTCCAGCTAAACCAGACAGATACTACCGAGTTCCTGATGCTCATAAGTTTCTATATAAACGCCATAATGCAGACCCCAAGACCATTTCCCAGGGTCCCAAAGGGGTTAAGGCCTCTACTGCTAAGAATCCACTCCCTTCTGAAAGAGATTCCAGAGCATTATAAAGGTGGGGAAAGAAAGTGTATACTTCTGCCACTTTGGTCATGAGGGCATTAAACTGCCAATTCCACATGCTAAAATACCAACAGTATTTGATTACACAATTAAAGCAGAAGCTGATCCCTCAGACAGATCAACTAGATTTGAAAGAGATACAGGATTTGCTGCATGCAGCAGAACAAGTGGGAAAACATACCTTACAGTGTGGTTTTGATTCATTGGAAGCCTCATGTAGAGCAGCTGTCACAGGGTCTGTCATACGTAGGCATGCTTGGCTAAAAGAACAAGCCTTACCAGAACATGTCAAAGCAAAGTTATTGGATGCCCCATTGCAGAACGATGTGTTATTTGGTGTCAAAGCAGGGGAAGTTTTGAAGAAAATGGAAGAAAAGGCAAAATCTATGCAAACAGTTAAAGATTTCTTACAGGTACAACCTCCTCGTTTCAGCAGAAACTGGCCATCAAAAAACTGGTCCTTTCCTGCATCAGATAGACCCTAAAGAAGTAGGTACAGGCGCCCAAGGGGCAGAGGCCAGCCACAAGGTTCTTTCAGGCCTAGACAATGGCATACAGCAACTCAAAGAGGTGGAGACGAAAGATCTCAACCTTTCAGGAAACAAACACAATGACTTCCCTCTTCGCCTGCCAAGCAAAATTGCCCTAGCAGCACCTTTGGGAGGGGAAACTGGCTCTATTTCCAAAAAAATTGGCTCATTATAGCAAAAGACAAATGGATTCTAGACATTATTACCCGAGGCTACAGATTTCATTTTCATACTTTACCTCGGATGAGAGGCATGCCAAATCTGCCTCCAAACCAATGGACAGAGGCTCAAATGCAAATTTCAGCTCTCATGGATATGAAAGCAATTTAAAAGGTACCTACAAAAGAGCAAGGTTTTTACTCAAGACTGTTTCTAGTCCCAAGAAAGGACAAAGCCTGGAGGCCCATTTTAGACCTCTCAATTCTGAACACATACCTGGAGGTACCCAAATTCAAAATGCTCACTCTACAGCAGCTCCTTCCCATGCTGGGCAAGGAGTCTTGGCTGGTAACGTTGGACCTCAGAGGCATACCTGCATGTCCCTATCAGACAAGATTGCAGAAGATACCTCAGATTTTTGGCAGGTACAACTCATTATCAATTCTCTGCACTGCCCTTTGGCTTATCTACTGCGCCCAGAGTATTTACGAAATGCCTGGCATCAGTAATTGCATATTGCAGACGAGGAATACAAATTTACCCATATCTGGACGACTGCCTGATCCAAGCGGACAGCAACGACATTCTATTACAGCATCTTGCTTTTGTAACACAGCTGCTCAGTTGCCTAGGGTACACAGTAAACTAAAAGAAGTCAAAACTAATACCCTCGCAACAAATAATATTCCTGGGTGCCAGCTTAAATACAACAGCCCAGATGGCTTACCTCATGCCAGACAAACAAAAGCAATTGACTCAATACTTCAAAAAGATGGCAACTTTTACCCAGCTCACTGCAAGGAAAATCCTGCAGGCATTGGGGTTCATGACATCATGCATTCAACTAATCCCATATGCAAAGCTGCATATGAGAAAATTACAATGGTACCTGAAAAGTGTATGGTCTCAACACAGGCACAGCCTCGAAACAAATATACCTATCCTTCCCTGCCTTCAAAAAGAGTTCCTATGGTTGGCTCAAGCATGTCAAACAAACAAGGGTCTTCCTTTCGTCTTACCTCCAGCAAACCAAGCCATAACAATAGATTCTTCAGACTATGCCTGGGGAGCATACATGGCAGGACAGTGCATACAGGGCAAATGGTCTGCTAAATAAATGCATCTTCACATCATCCAAAAGGAGATGCTAGCTGTGCAAAATGCCCTGACAGCCTTCAAGGACCTCTTGCATCCAGGACAACTTCTAATATGGACAGACAACACCACAGTTATGTGGTACATAAACAAACGGAGGAACACACTCCTACCCTTTATGCAGACAGGCTGTGACCTTATGGAACACAGCTTTGACCTTCCAAGTATAACTACAAGCACAATTCCTGCCAGGAAAGGAAAACATATTGGCAGACGAATTAAGCAGAAATATGGCAGAACCCCACGAGTGGAGACTACACCCACAAGTATTTTCAATGATAACTCAAAGATGGGGATGTCCAGACATAGATCTGTTTGCATCCCCCAACAATTGCCAATTACAAAAATTCTGCACAAGGACTTTATTGCTCCATAGCCTGGAAAGTGAACGCTCTATCATTCAGTTGGACAACACTGACAGTCTATGCCTTCTCTCCACTACCTCTATTGACCAAGGTTTTATTGAAGGTCAGATCAGAGAGACCACAAATGATCCTCATTACTCCGGACTGGCCATGCCAGCACTGGTACCCATTACTAAGGAACTCTACTCACAGCCCTCCATGGATCTTGCCTCAGTTCCCACTACTGTTGACACAGAAAAACTATCAAACCCGTCACAGCCAGCTCAGAACTTTAAATTTAGCTGCATGGAGAATTCCTTAAATTATCAATCAACACTTCTCTCAAAGGACGTCCTGAATGTAATTATGGAGGCCAGGAGGCCCAGCACCAGGAAGACTTACTCAGACAAATGGAAAAGATTTTGTGCATGGCACCAGGCTAAAGGTCAAAATCCTTGGATTCCAAACATCCCTCGCATACTGCAATACCTAACTGAAATGCTACACAAAGGCCTTTCCTTCTCCTCCATTAAGATCCATGCTTCAGCCATTTCAGCTCAGTAAAATATGGATCCCCCAATTTTCTCACACCCTTTACTTAGACGGTTTCTCAGAGGGGCTAAGAATATAAGACCCCCCCAGAAAACCACCACCACCAACTTGGGACCTGAACTTCGTTTTAGAAAAGTTAACACTACCTCCTTTCGAACCAGCATTCTCAGCAGAACTACAATACTTGTCTTGGAAAACAGCCTAGTTACTGGCTATTACCTCAGCACGCAGGGTCTCATAACTACAGGCACTTATGGCAGTGGAACCTTTCATCATTTTCCATCAGGACAGTGTCTCTTTACGAACTAACCCTACCTTCATGCCCAAGGTAGTATCCAGTGTGGCTTTGAATCAGACCATTCATTTACCCATCTTTTATCCTAACCCACAGAATATAGGAGAAAGGCTCCTTCACTCTTTAGACATTCACAGACAGCTACGTTACTATTTAGATAAGACAAAGATCTTCAGAAAAACTGACCAACTCTTTGTATCCTATGCTGCAGGTTCACAAGGAAAGGCTATTTCAAAACAGACCATCTCTAAATGGATAGCACATTGTATCCGCTTTTGCTACTCGCACCATGGGAAGGCAGTGCCTGTCAATATTAGATCCCATTCTACCAGGGCTACTGCGACCTCAGCAGCCTTTCTCAGAGGGGTTCCAACCAAAGACATTCTGGAGGCAGCTACTTGGAGTTCAGTGCACACCTTTACCAAGCACTACATCCTTCCGTTATACTCAAAAACCAGGACTGGTTTTGCCACTGCAGTTCTGCAGGGCATCCTAGCATCACCTAACCCAGTTTAGTACCAGCCACCCTTCTATAGCTTTGGGATTCTACCCAAGTGTGATGACTGCAGCAGTATAGCACGATGAACATAGTACAGTTTTGTACCTACCATAAGTGTAGATGTTCGAGTGGTTAAACTGCTGCAGTCCAGGTTACCCTCCCTCCATCCCCTCTACATACCAAGGTGTGAGTTACAACTTCATGTACTTCAGTGTATTGGATGCATATATGGTGTATTTGCTAACAGCTAGTACTATTGATTATCTACTAAGGTATTGTTGTATAGCTATTGTATTGCCTTCCAACTTAGGGGCACCTGACATCTGGGGCAAGTAAAACTGAAGAAAATGACGTTGGCTGTTTCTTTTATACCCCTGTCGCACTGACGTCAGGGAAGAGGCGACGACAACCAACGCCAGACCAAGACTTTGGGATTCGGCCGACTGCGGGACCGCCTGACGACAGGATGACCCAAGTGTGATGACTGCAGCAGTATAACCACACGAACATCTACATTTATGGTAGGTACAAAACTGTTAACCACGTCCACAGGAACTGCCAAATAACTACGAACTCTCCACAAAGACAGCAAACACGGATGGTAACTCTCACCGCTACAGAGACCAGTCTTACGCCACCAAACTGGATAACAATCTTTTATTAAGCACCAAAAAATCTAAAACCATTTTCTTCCCAAAATGCTAGGATGAGATTAGCATATGTGGGGGCACAAGCTGCCCCCATAGCTACCCCTTGGATCTGCTGGAAGAATTCACCCTTAAAGTAGATAAAGTTATTATTTAGGACCAAATCCATGAGCCACAAACATGCTAATTTATCATTCTGACCCATATGTCCATAATCAAACACTATTTCCTCCAATATATTCTTTCCTTCCCCGTGGAGTATGGAGGAAAATAAGCTAATAATGTAACCATGGACAGTCTTGAGTGGTTACGCTCAAAACCGTGCATTGATTTTCATGGACTTAATGACAATGGTATTAATGTTGTGAACGGGACATATAAGCAAAAGTTAAACAACCTTAACAATTTAATGTATAAATTTAGAGCATTAGTCATTGAGAATGAGTATCTCAATGAATGTGTTGTGAAGGAAATTGTACCTAAAGGCCTGAGGGTCTTTAAATTTCCGAATAATGTTATGGTTGGCTCGAATTATCATAAAGAATTAATTAGTATTTTTAATAAATGTGGTTTGGATATGCTTAAGCTAATTATTAAAGAAAACGTGAGAATATTGGATGTTATGCATAGAGATATTGAACAGTTGGACCAATGCATCCGCAGGGATTTAATGTTTGGTGTACATGAAGAGAAATGTAAATATTTTAACATTAGGAAGAATGTCGAACAGAGATGTAATGATCTCATCCAGAGAAAAATTAAGAAATTGGAAAGAGACATACATGAATATAATACCCACAATAGTTATCCCAAACCTCAGGGGTCATACAAAGGTTATGGCAATACATATGTGGATATTAATAATGAGATAGAGGAAGTGGGGGCTATGGGATATAATGAAAATGATGAAAATTATAGTGAGAATGATAAGGAATATGATGAAGCTTTCCCTCCTTTACGGAGGTCTGAACGTTTAATTAATAAACAAGGACCGCAGAATGTGAATTTTCAGTGGAGGGGAGGCAGAAGGGGGAGGGGGAAATATTATTGAGCCCTGACCCGGATCTCCCGATAGATGATAGGAATAGATTTACTAACAAGGTTTGCAACACTAGGGATAATTTTAGTATTTATAATTTTAGTAGTGTAATAATAGAAAAGGAACATTTTTCTCTGTTTTCCAAGGGTTTGAAGTTCATACCTAATAACAATGGAGATATGACTAAAAGCCTGTTAGATATAAAACTTTTTTTGAGAAAGGTGAATTTTAAGGTGATGTGGCCATGTTTAAACAATATAAGGAATGGGGGAGATGGTGAGGTTTTGAAGAGAAAAAGTACATATAACCCACCATTACACCCACAGATAAAAAATTTAGAAAAAGTGGTTGAAAAAGAAATGAGAGATGTGCAATTCAAAAAAATTTGGTGATAATTTAACCAAGAAAGAGAGGGATTTATTATATGAGATCAGAAATAATAAAGAAATAAGAATAATGAAGCCCGACAAGGGTGGGGGTATCATTTTGATGGACTGTATTCTTTATGATAGCAAAATGTATACACATTTATGGGATGAGAATAGATACAGGATTGTGTCTAGAAATGAGATCAACATAGCCTATCATAGAATAGATACGGCCTTACATGATATGGAACAAGAAGGATTAATAAGTCCTGGTAGTTATGGGTTTTTAAAAGTGGATAAACCAAAGGTCCCGGCTATCTTTGGGATACCAAAAATCCACAAAAACCCTATGGACCCCCCATTAAGACCCATAGTGTCAGCCGAAGGCTCTAAAACAGAGACCTTGGCTAAATATGTGGATAAAAAGTTAAAACCTATATGGATGGAAAGACCCAATATCTTAAAGGATTCATGGGAATTATTAAAGGACTTAAATAATTGTGAATGGCAAGATAATATCTTGTTTTTAACCATCGATATAGTGGATTTATTTTCCTCCATACCCCACGGGGAAGGAAAGAATATATTGGAGGAAATAGTGTTTGATTATGGACATATGGGTCAGAATGATAAATTAGCATGTTTGTGGCTCATGGATTTGGTCCTAAATAATAACTTTATCTACTTTAAGGGTGAATTCTTCCAGCAGATCCAAGGGGTAGCTATGGGGGCAGCTTGTGCCCCCACATATGCTAATCTCATCCTAGCATTTTGGGAAGAAAATGGTTTTAGATTTTTTGGTGCTTAATAAAAGATTGTTATCCAGTTTGGTGGCGTAAGACTGGTCTCTGTAGCGGTGAGAGTTACCATCCGTGTTTGCTGTCTTTGTGGAGGTACAAAACTGTACTTTCCTCAGAGGGGCCAGAAATTTGAGACCACCCAGGAGAGCTCCAACCCCAGCCTGGGAACTTAACTTTGTTTTGGAGAAACTCACTCTACCTCCTTTCCAGCCAGTTGCTACTGCAGACTTAAAAATTTATTTCTTGGAAAACAGCTTTCCTTTTAGCAATCACTTCAGCTAGAAGGGTATCTGATTTACAGGCCCTTATGGCAGTGGAACCTTTTCATCATCTTTCATGCGGACAGGGTGTCCCTTAGAATTATCCATCCTTCATGCCCAAGGTGGTATCCATTGTGGCTCTTAATCAGTCCATTCATTTGCCAACCTTCTTTCCCAGTCCACAGAAAAAAGGGGAACGGATACTGCATTCCTTAGATGTGCACAGACAACTTAGATTCTACTTGGACAGGACTAAACCTCAAAGGAAATCTGAACGACTGCTGGTGGCATTTGCTGCAGGAGCAGAGGGGAAGGTTATGTCAAAGCAAACCATTTCTAAATGGATAGGCCATTGCATTCATTTCTGCTATAAGCACCATAGAAAACGTATCCCCCAGGGGATCAGACCTCACTCCACCGGGGCTACATCTTACCTCTACAGCCTTTCTCAGAGTCGTCCTTACCGGGGACATCCTAGAAGCTGCTACCTGGAGTTCTGTACACACTTTCACCAAGCATTATCATTTGCCAATTTTCTCTAAATCCAGAGCTGACTTTGCCACTGCAGTCTTGCAGGGCCTTATAGCTGGTCCTAATGCTATCTAAATTCCTCCTCCCAACCATAGCTTTGGGAATCTACCCAAATGTAATGACTGCAACAGTGAAACACGAAGAGCATAGTATAGTTGTGTACACTTACCATAAATGTAGATGTTGGAGTGTATTCACTGTTGCAGTCCTGGATGTCCTTCAAGGATGCATCTGCAGTCCTTACAAATGGGTTGTCCTGTCGTCAGGCAGCCCTTCGGTCGGCCGGATTCCAAAGTCTGGGTCTGGCCTCAGCTGGTGTCGCACTTCACCCGACGTCATAGCTGCAGTTATTCGGGTATAAAGGCATCAGCCGATGCCATTTTCCTCAGTCTTTCTTGCCGCGTGGCGCCCGAAGCAGAAGCTGTTCGCAAGTGCCGGTCGGTCAGATCCAGAGATTACTACTACCGAATACTACTTCAAAGACTTCTAAAAAGCTAAGTACCCCGTTGGGGACTCTTTCTTGCCTCAGCCGATGTCAGAGAAAGTGAATAACTGTTTATCTTGTGGGAAACAAATACCTCATAAAGATTTCCACTCCTACTGTATACATTGCTTAGGCCCAGACCACGACGTAGCAGCTTGTCTAGCCTGCGCTTCTTTTAACCGACGGACGCTTAGACGTCGGTCGGAGTTGCTGAACAAATTTTCGGCTCTGATTTTGCCTACATTATGCCGTCGGATCCTCCGACTACGCAAATTTCCAAAAAACGAAAAGAAAAGGACCGACACTCCCGGTCCGCGGTCTTGGCCGAAACCACGATTAAGCAAACCGCGAGTGTCTCGGTTTCGGCCGAAACCGAGCAAGCGGTTCTTTCTCCAGCCGAAACCATGCCTTCTACCGAGGCCTCCTCTAACCTGGCAGAATCTGCTTCTGAAATCCAGCCTTCTGTTGCGGTTTCTCAGGAATTATCAGACACAATCCCCCTGGATGTTTCAACCCCTGCACGTGGAGCTGCTAGGCCTCCTGCAGCCATGTCTATTAAGGCCTTTGCCAGGGCTAAAGCAGCCAAAGCTTCAAAATCTGTGCCTGCCAAACCCCCCTCACACAGGCCTAGCACTAACTCTCATATGCTATCTTTGGCTGAGGATTTAATTTCTTTAATTCGTGGATCCCAGCCTCATCCAGACAGGTCCTCTCTCCCTCCTCCAGAAAAGAGGCCTAGAACAGAGCCCCCTGAACCAGTATCCACTGATGGTTCCTCTGATGAATCAGAACATACAGACCTTCCTGAGGCTTCTTATTCTCCATACGAAGACTCTGATGCTGAAGAGTCCATTCCTTCAGCTTCTCCACCTGAGGAATTTTCCTTTGGGGAAACCTTGCATGCTATGAGGGAACAATTTCAGTGGCAGGGCCAAGATTTCTCAGACTCCAGGAAGAGGCTTAGAACCTTTCTACATTTGCCACAACATAGGCCTTTAGCTATACCTCCAGTTCTTTCTGTTGTAGATGATGCATTTAATGATGCTTGCACTGCTCCTGATTCATTACCTCCGGCTCCTGCTAAGCCCGATAGGTTCTACAGGGTCCCGGACACTCATCACCATTTATACAAGGCTCCTTTTGCAGATCCAGAGACCATCGCCCAGGGCCCTAAAGCTGTAGCTGCTACTTCTACTAAAAACCCTCTCCCTCTGAAAGGGAATCCAGGTCCTTAGAGATGGGGTAAAAAGTTTACACTTCTGCTACCTTGTCAGCTAGGGCTTTGAACTGCCAATTTCATATGATTCAATATCAAGAGTTTATGCTTGACCAGTTAACTAAAAGCTTTCCTCTGAAGAATCTTTAGATAAAAAATATGTTCAGGAAATGGTACATAACATACAGCAGGTTAGTAACCATTCTTTAAAATGTGGCTATGATGCACTGGAGGCTTCCTTTAGATCAGCCATGACTGGCACAGTTATCAGGAGACATGCTTGGTTGAAAGAACAGGCATTACCAGACCATGTCAAATCAAAGCTTTTGGATGCACCCATGGACAAGGTCAATTTATTTGGTTCCCCTGCTCAGCAGGTGCTAAAAAAGATGGAAGAGAAGGCGAAATCTGTACAAACGATGAAAGATTTCTTACAGGTTCAACCTTCAAGGTTTAGCAGGAACTGGCCATCCAAGAATTGGTCCTTTCCGGACTCCTCTAAGGCTCAGAGAGGCAGGAATAGGCGTTCAAGAGGCAGAAACCAATCCAGGGGTGCCTACAGGGGACACCAATGGCAAGGTAACAACCAGCGAGGCACAGACGCAGCCACCACCACTACAACAACTCAATCACAGTGACTTGACAGTGGCACCGCCTACCAGGGAACAACTAGAAGCACCCTTAGGCGGAAAACTAACCTTATTCTCAAAAAACTGGTATTGCATCACAAGGGAAAAATGGATTTTGCAAACTATAGACCAAGGTTACAGGTTCCATTTCCATACTCTACAAGGGAAGAGAGGAATGCCAAACCTACCACCTACTCAAAGGACAGAAGCTCTAAAACAAATATCTCAGCTATTCAGAATGAGAGCTGTGGAAAGGGTACCATTTATGGAGCAAGGAAAGGGATTTTACTCCAGACTCTTCCTGGTACCAAGAAAAGAAAACAAATGGAGACCCATTCTAGACCTGTCCGCTTTAAACACATTCCTTATTGTTCCAAAATTCAAAATGCTGACCCTACAGCAGCTTCTTCCCATGCTGGGCAAGGAGTCTTGGCTGGTAACTCTAGATCTCAAGGAGGCATACCTGCACGTCCCCATAAGACCAATTTGCAGAAGATACCTCAGATTTCTTGCAGGATCAGAGCACTATCAATTTTCAGCATTGCCCTTTGGCTTATCTACTGCCCAGAGTGTTCACGAAATGCCTGGCATCAGTAATTGCTCATTGCAGACTTCAGGAATCCAAATTTATCCCTACCTGGACGACTGCCTGATACAAGCGGACAACAAAAGCAAGCTAGCAGAAGACTTACAAAGAGTCATTTACCTGCTGCAAGCCTTGGGATATACAGTCAATATAAAAAAGTCAAGGCTGATTCCATCCCAAAGAATAACCTTTCTGGATGCAGAGCTGGACACATCAAAACAAATGGCATTCCTAACTGCAGAAAAGAAAGAGCAACTACCTCTCTACTTCTTGGCATTAACAAAGCAGAACCACCTAACTGCAAGAAAAGTACTGCAAGCTCTAGGCTTCATGGCATCCTGCATAATTCTGGCCCCTCATGCCAGACTGCATATGAGAAAGCTACAGTGGTACCTAAGGAATTTGTGGTCCCAACACAAGCACAGCCTAGAAACCAAAATTCCAATAATTCCATGCCTGAAACAAGAGTTCCTATGGTGGGCTCAGGCCTGTCAGTCAAACACAGGATTGCCCTTCTGCAACAGCCAACCAAGCCAAACCATCACGACAGATGCCTCAGACCTCGGTTGGGGAGCACACATGCAGGGCAAGTGCATAGAAGGCTTATGGACTCAAGACCAGCTGCACCTACACATAAATCTAAAGGAAATGCTGGCAGTAAAATTGGCAATCCAGTCATTCAGACCATTTCTCCAAGAAGGTCAGTTGATGATAAGGACAGACAACACCACAGTTATGTGGTACATCAACAAACAGGGGGGCACCCATTCATATCCTCTATGCCGGCTGGCACTGGACCTATGGGATGTGGCCCTGAGCTACAACATTCAGTTACAAGCAATTTTTGTACCGGGAAAAGAAAACATTCTAGCAGACATATTAAGCAGAACAACCACAGATGCCCACGAATGGATGCTTCATCCGGACATCTTCAAAGCCATCACAAGGGAATGGGGATTACCACAAATAGACTTGTTTGCATCCCCATTCAATCACCAGCTAAAGAAATTCTGCACAAGGACGTACCTGCTTGGAAGGTGGACTCCCTATCTTTCAGTTGGAAAAACCTGACAGCATACGCATTTCCACCACTTCCTTTGATGCACAAGGTGCTTCTGAAGATCAAAGAGGACCGTCCAAGGATCATTCTGATAGCTCCAGACTGGCCAAGACAACATTGGTACCCATTGCTGAGGAGCATGTCTCGGGAACAAATATGGACACTACCCCTGATCCCATTACTGTTAACACAGAACAACTACAACATCCTGCATCCAAACCTGAAAACTCTGCAGCTAACGGCCTGGAACATTACATAACAGCAATTAACCCAAACTTATCCCAAAGGGTTAAAGACATAATCCTGGAGGCCAGACCTTCAACAAGAAAGAATTATGCAGCAAAATGGAAAAGATATCTCATTTGGAGTACTGCAAAGGGAGAAGATGTGACTCTGGTAAACATGGCCAACATCCTGGAGTACTTGGCAGAGCTCTTCCACACAGGCCTGTCCTATTCTTCCATCAAGATACATGCATCAGCTATTTCAGCACAATATAGCTTGGATCCTCCTGTCTTCTCTCATCCCCTGCTCAGACAGTTTCTGAGAGGAATTAAAAATGTAAAACCTCCCAGGAAACCACCATTGCCAGCATGGGACTTGAACTTTGTGCTAGAAAAATTGACACTTCCTCCTTTCGAACCAGCAGCAACAGCAGAATTACAATACTTATCATGGAAGACTGCTTTCCTGCTGGCAGTAACTTCAGCAAGAAGGGTCGCTGAACTACAGGCATTAATGGCAGTACAACCCTTCCTGATCTTCCATCAAGATAGAGTGTCCATGAGAACAAATCCTACATTTATGCCTAAGGTGGTATCCAGAGTGTCATTAAATCAGGCTATCCACCTACCTACATTCTTCCCAAACCCACAGAACAGGGGAGAAAGACTTTTGCATACCTTGGATGTACACAGGCAGTTACGCTACTACCTGGACAGGACTAAGTCCAATAGAAAAACTGACCAGCTTCTGGTAGCATATGCCACAGGAAAGGAAGGAAAACCAATTTCAAAGCAGACAATCTCCAAATGGATAGGAAATTGCATTAGATTCTGTTACTCCTACCATGGAAAGAAAACTCCAGAGAACATCAGGCCTCACTCCACAAGGGCTACAGCCACTACCACAGCTTTCTTCACGAGTGGCTACCAAGGACATTATAGAGGCTGCTACTTGGACCTCCGTGCATACATTTGCCAAGCATTACAATTTACCTTTATACTCTAGATCCCGAGCAGGTTTTGCCACTGCTGTTTTGCAAGGGATCCTAGCTACACCATAATCACTACTCTTTCCTCCTCCCTTGTTTAGCTATGGTATTCTACCCATTTGTAAGGACTGCAGATGCATCCTTGAAGGACATAGTACAGTTTTGTACCTACCATAAATGTAGATGTCCGATAGGAATGCATCTGCAGTCAGGATTACCCACCCACCTTCCCTCTGAGGTACTCCTAGGGTATTTGCCAGCCTTCAGCTAGCTTGGGGATCTATTATGGTGTATTTGTTTGTATATATGTACATACATGCTTATTTTTGTGTTTGCTCTCTACTATTTGGAATCATTGGCATTTATCCAAATTTAGCCTTCCAAGAGGGCACCTGGCATCTGGGGCAAGAAACACTGAGGAAAATGGCGTCGGCTGATGCCTTTATACCCGAATAACTGCAGCTATGACGTCGGGTGAAGTGCGACACCAGCCGAGGCCAGACCCAGACTTTGGAATCCGGCCGACCGAAGGGCTGCCTGACGACAGGACAACCCATTTGTAAGGACTGCAGATGCATTCCTATCGGACATCTACATTTATGGTAGGTACAAAACTGTACTTTACCCTCCCTCCAGCCCCCTAACTTCTTTTGGCTATACCTCTACTTTCCTTTACTATGCTTAAAAGCCTTTTTTGGTGCATTTGCTTTTTTGTTGCAGGTATATCATTGTACTTCTATATTTAATTGCTTCCCATTGGGGGGGGGCACCTGACATCTGGGGCAAGAAAAACTGATGTATTGGTGTCGGCTGCATGTTTTTATACCCCTGATGACCTGACATCATGGAAAAAGGGACAGCAACCGACGCAGGACCCAAGACTTTTTTAATCCGGCCGACTGAGGGCTACCTGCAAGCAGATAACCTCAATTGTAATGACTGCAACAGTGAGCACTCAAACATCTACATTTATGGTAAGTGTACACAACTGTACTTTTTCCTTATTCCGAAATGGCTTCTGTAAGCCATCTGACTACTGATCTTCCGAAAAAACGTAAGGATAAAGACAAAGACAGACCGCATAGGTCCAAAACTGCCGACTACGCTTCCGTTAAGCTGGTTGCCAGCCTGCCGGTACTTAGTGAGGTGCATTCGCAGCCCCCGATACCCGCTTCTACAGATTCGCAGGTCTCTACTGAGACCCATTCAGAGTCCGGTATGCCACGAGATGCTTCTTCGACTATGGAACCTGCGGATGTCTCTACCTTCGGTGGGCCCGGAGCTGCTGTGCAGGCACTGGCTTCTGAGGGTGTATTCAGGCCTTCCGATGTTCATATTAAACAGACTACTTCGTTTTTGACTAAAACTACTGAATTTCTCAGGCCCAGAGTTCGCAGTACGCCTAGGAAACCGACGAACAAAGTGCATTCTCAAGCTCCCATGCCTCAGAAACAGATGCTTAGTATGGCTCAAGACCTTATTACTTTAATTGGGGGAAGCCAGCCTTCCCTCTCTAAAAGACAATTGATTTTCCTTCTGATTCTACAGACCATGAGTCTGATGACTTTGACCCCTGTGATTACCAGGACATGCCCTTATCCTTGTTTGAGGATTCAGATGCAGAGGATTCCATTCCCTCTGCCTACCCTCCAGAGGACTTTTTTTTTTTCGGTGAAACCTTGTATACCCTAGGAGCGCATTAACACTGGGAATGCCAGAACTACCCTCGGTCAAAAAAGAGACTTGTAGAATTTTTAGACTCTCCTCAGCACAGGCCTCTAGCCATATCCCACTGTCCTGGAGATTGTAGATGATGTCTTCATGGAATCAAGTCTTACCCCTGATACTTACCTCCAGCTCCTAGAAAGCCTGACGGGTACTGCAGAGTACCTGACTCACAAATTTCCCTTTTAAAATCCTACTGCAGATCCAGAGACCACTTCCCAGGGACATAAAGGTATTAAGGCTACTGCAGCCTAAGCCCCACCCCTCTGACAGGGATTCTTGGGCTTTAGACTGATGAGGTAAGAAGGTATATGCCTCTGCAACTTTTGCTATCAGGGCTTTAAATTGCCAGATGTTCATCGTGCATACAGCTGCAGTCATAACAGATGGGTTCTCCTGCCGTCAGGCTGGTCCTCGGTCGGCCGAATTCCAAAGTCTAGGTCCGGCGTTGGTTGTCGTCGCTTCTTCCCTGACGTTAGTGCGACAGGGGTATAAAGGAACCAGCCGACGCCATTTTCTTCAGTCTTTCTTGCCGTGTGGTGCCCGAAGCAGAAGCAGTTCGCAAGTGCCGGTCGGCCAGCTCCTGAAATTACGAAAATTTTGAAACCGAAGTCTTCTTGAAAGCTAAATACCCCATTGGGGAAACTTTTCTTGCCTCAGACCGATGTCAGACAAAGTTAATAATTGTATTTCATGTGGGAAGCAAATACCGCATAAGGATTTCCATTCCCTCTGTATACCTTGTTTAGGCCCAGACCAAGACGTCTCGGTCTGTCGCTTTTGTGCTACATTCAACAAACGCACCATTAAGCATCGGGCGGAGTTCGCCCAGCATTATTTTGGAAAAACATTTAACTATATTATGTCGTCTGATACTCAGACTCCAGTTTTGTCTAAAAAACGCAAAGATAAGGACCGACACGAGGTCCACGGCCTCTACCGACACCACGCCAAAGCCGACTACACGTGGTCCGGTTCTCAGCGAGGTGCCTACGCAGCCCCTGACTACTGACGACACTTCATTGGCGGTGTCTTCTGTGCCCAAGGTCGCAGGCTCCTCGGCCCACACCCCGACTACAGATACTGAAGCCACTCTTGCCGTTGAACCTCAAAATGTGGACAGGTCTACCTCCACTCAAGGTGTCTTTAGACCTTCCTCTTCTTTTTCCATCAAGGCTTTCACTAAGTCTAAAGCAGCCATGCATTCTAAGAGACAAGCTACACAGGGCCCATCTCCAGGCCCCATGCCTAAAAAACAGATGCTTAAAATGGCTGAGGATTTAATTACTCTTATCGGGGGTTCTCAACCCCCACCGGACAAAAGGCCCAGAGTGGAGGAAGAATCCCCCTCCTCTGATCATCGCTCCATTATTTCAGAGCACTCGGATGATCAGGAACATTCTTACTCCCCTTTTGAAGATTCTGATGCAGAGGAGTCCATTCCTTCTGTATCCCCCCCCCGAGGATTGCTCATTTGGGGAAACTTTGCATACCTTAAGGGAACACTTCCACTGGGAAGGCCAAGATTATTCAGATTCCAAGAAAAGGCTTAGGGAATTTCTCTTGCTACCTCAGCACAGGCCTCTGGCTATACCTCCTGTCTTGGACATCCTAGATGATGTTTACTCGGAGGCCTGCCTTAACCCGGATTCTCTACCTACAGCCCCAGTCAAGCCTGACAGGTACTACAGGGTTCCTGACTCACACCAATTTCTATACAAAAGCCATGCTGCTGACCCAGAAACCATCTTACAGGGCCCTAAGGGAATTAAGGCCTCCACTGCTAAAAACCCATTACCTTCCGAGAGAGATTCCAGATCCTTAGAAAGGTGGGTAAAAAAGGTATATACCTTGGCTACCTTAACCATGAGGGCCTTAAACTGTCAGTTCCATATGCTAAAATACAATACCAACAGTTTTTGTTATCACAATTGAAAAGTAAAATGTCACAACCTGAACAACCAGACTTGAAGGAGTTGCAGGATTTGATGCATAGTGCAGAACAAGTGGGTAAGCATACCTTACAATGTGGTTTTGATGCTCTAGAGGCCTCATGTAGAGCTGCTGTTACAGGATCAGTCATACGTAGACATGCCTGGCTCAAGGAACAAGCCCTGCCTGATCATGTCAAAGCTAAATTACTAGATGCCCCTCTACAAAAGGATGTATTATTTGGTGATAATGCTGAGGAGGTATTAAGGAAAATGGAGGAAAAGGCTAAATCAATGCAAACTGTGAAAGATTTTCTACAGGTACAACCCTCACGTTTCAGTAGAAATTGGCCTTCCAAAAATTGGTCCTTTCCAGCCTCAGACAGACCCCAAAGAGGTAGATACAGGCACCCGAGGGGCAGAGGACAATCCCAAGGATCGTTTAGAGGCAGACAATGGCAAGCTCCTACACAAAGAGGTGGTGAGGATAACTCGCAATCGTTCAGAAAGCAAACCCAATGACTTCCCTCTTTGCATGCCAAGCAAGACTCAAATGGCAGCCCCCTTAGGAGGAAAATTGGCATTATTTTCAAAAAGTTGGCATATTGTCACAAAAGACAAATGGATCCTGGACATTATAAACAGAGGCTACAGATTCCATTTTCACACCCTTCCAAAAATGAGAGGCATGCCAAACCTGCCACACAATCAAAGGGCAGAGGCACAAAGGCAAATTACAGATCTCATAGACATGAAAGCTATTCAAGAGGTACCTACGCACGAACAAGGTCAAGGTTTTTATTCCAGACTCTTCCTGGTACCAAGGAAGGGAAAAGATTGGAGACCTATTTTGGACCTATCCATCCTAAACACATTTCTACTCGTACCAAAATTCAAGATGCTCACTCTACAGCGGCTTCTTCCCATGCTGGGCAAGGAGTCTTGGCTGGTAACATTGGACCTCAAGGAGGCATACCTGCATGTCCCAATCAGACAAAATTGCAGAAGATACCTCAGATTTCTTGCAGGTTCAACCCATTATCAATTCTCTGCATTGCCCTTTGGCTTATCTACTGCGCCAGAGTATTCACGAAATGCCTGGCATCAGTAATTGCCTAATGCAGACTTCAAGGGATACAAATATACCCCTATTTGGACGACTGCCTGATCCAAGCGGACAGCAAGCACATTCTTCTGAAACATCTGGCTTATGTAATAATGTTGTTGAACTCTCTGGGATACACAGTCAACAAAAAGAAATCAAGGCTAATACCCTCTCGGAAGATAATTTTCCTGGGTGCCAACTTGGACACAAACACCCAGATGGCCTACCTCACGCCAGAGAAGCAGGGGCAACTAACTCAATACTTCAGAACACTAGCAAATTGCACCAGGCTGACTGCAAGGAAAATCCTGCAGGCTCTGGGATTCATGGCATCTTGCATCTTACTAATCCCATGTGCAAAGCTGCATATGAGGAAACTGCAATGGTACCTGAAAAACCTATGGTCTCAACACAGCCACAGTTTGGAAACAATAATACCACTAATTCCATGTCTACAAAAGGAATTTCTGTGGTGGGCTCAAGCATGCCAAACAAACATAGGTCTTCCATTCGGCAAGCCTCAAGCAAATCAAGTCATCACAACAGATGCGTCGGACTACACCTGGGGGGTGCACATGACAAATCGGTGCATTCAGGGCAAATGGTCCCAAAAAGAAAAGCACCTTCACATCAATCAAAAGGAAATGCTAGCAGTAATAAATGCTATTATAGCTTTCAAAGACCTTCTGCAACCAGGTCAACTATTGATTAAAATGGACAACACCACAGTTATGCGGTACATAAACAAGCAGGAAGGAACACATTCATACCCCCTATGCAGACTGTCCATGTCACTTTGGAACATGGCCATGGACTTACAAATCGAACTACAAGCACAGTACTTGCCAGGCAAGGAAAACATGCTGGCAGACAACCTAAGCAGAAATATGACAGATCCACATGAATGGAAGTTGCATCCAAAAGTTTTACAGAAATAATCCAAGCATGGGGAAGGCCAGACATAGATCTGTTTGCCTCCCACAAAAATCACCAATTGACAAAATTCTGCTCAAGAATTTTCCATCCAAAGGCCTGGAGAGTGGACGCTCTCTCTCTCTTTCAGTTGGACATCAGTGACAGTTTATGCCTTCCCACCTCTTCCTCTGCTGCCCAAAGTTCTATTGAAAACCAGAGCAGACAGACCAAAGATGATTCTCATTGCTCCAGACTGGCCAAGACAACACTGGTACCCACTCCCGAGGAGCCTGACGCATTCCCCACCTGGACCCTGCCTCTAATGCCTCTTCTCCTGACTCAGCACAGCTTCAAAACTCTTCACAGCCAGCTAAAAACACTCAATCTAGCCGCATGGAAGATTCCTTAGCATCACAACAGACCCTACTCTCCAAGGAGGTGCAGGATGTCATTTTGGAGGCCAGAAGGCCATCAACTAGAAAAGCTTACTCCACAAAATGGAAACGGTTTTGTGTCTGGAATGAGAAAAAGGGCCAGGATCCTGGAAAACTGAATTTACCTCAAATACTACAGTATCTAGCTGAGCTGCTAAGCAGTGGACTTTCATTCTCCTCCATCAAAATCCATGCCTCAGCCATTTTTGCAGAATACAACACTGATCCACCCTTATTCTCTCACCTTCTCTTAAGACAGTTCCTCAGAGGGGCTAAGAATCTAAGACCCCCAAGGAAACAACCAATACCAGCTTGGGATCTCAATTTCATTCTGGAAAAACTGACCTTGCCTCCCTTTGAGCCAGCTGCCTCATCAGATTTGCAATATTTGTTCTGGAAAACAGCTTTCCTTCTGGCTATCACCTCAGCTCGTAGAGTTTCAGAACTACAAGCTCTCATGGCTGTGCATCCTTTTATCTTCCATCAGGACAGATTTTCCTTACGAACCAACCCGTCATTTATGCCTGAAGTGGTATATAGGGTAGCTTTGAATCAGGCCATACACTTACCTACCTTTTATCCTAATCCTCAAAACAAAGGGGAGAGATTACTACATTCCTTGGACATCCACAGACAACTGCGTTATTATTTGGACAGAACAATGCCTTTCAGAAAATCAGAACAGCTCTTTGTGTCCTATGCTGTAGGAGCTCAAGGAAAGCCAATTTCCAAGCAGACAATCTCAAAATGGATAGCCCACTGCATACGCTTTTGCTATTCTTTTCATGGCAAAACTGTACTTACAGGCATCAGATCTCACTCCACAAGGGCTACAGCTACCTCTGCAGCTTTCCTCAGAGGAGTCCCTACCAAAAATATTTTGGAAGCAGCCACTTGGAGTTCTGTGCATACCTTCTCCAAGCACTACCACCTACCATTATACTCCAAAACTAGGGCAGGCTTTGCCACTGCAGTCTTGCAGGGCATCCTGGCTCCTCCTAGTTCCACCTAGTGCCTACCACCCCTTTCTTAGCTTTGGGATTCTACCCATCTGTTATGACTGCAGCTGTATGCACGATGAACGTAGTACAGTTTTGTACCTACCATAAATGTAGATGTTCGAGTGCTAATACAGCTGCAATCCAGGTTTCCCTCCCTCCTTCCCCTCTTGGGACAGGCCTACTGGCTAACACCTCCTCATACAACCTGATTGGGGTATTCATTTATGGTGTATTTGCTTGCAACTACTGTATTTTGATTATATTGCATTGCTTTATTACACAAATTTATGTATTGCCTTCCTTCTGGGGGCACCTGACATCTGGGGCAAGAAAAACTGAAGAAAATGGTGTCGGCTGGTTCCTTTATACCCCTGTCGCACTGACGTCAGGGAAGAAGCGACGACAACCGACGCCGGACCTAGACTTTGGAATTCGGCCGACCGAGGACCCGCCTGACGGCAGGAGAACCCATCTGTTATGACTGCAGCTGTATTAGCACTCGAACATCTACATTTATGGTAGGTACAAAACTGTACTTTTCACATGTTGAAGTACCAGAGCATATTATGGAACTAATTAAACAAAAAATGTTGTTGATTCCTGATTGTGTAGAAAATAAAGATTTACAAGATTTAATGCATTCTGCTAACCAAGTTGGTAAACATACCTTGCAGTGTTGTTTTGATGCCTTAGAAGCATCTTACAGGACTGCTGTCACTGGGTCTGTTCTGAGAAGGTATGCTTGGCTGAAGGAACAAATCTTGCCAGACCACGTCAAAGCAAAATTACTAGATGCTCCATTAAATCACAAATGTTTGTTTGGCACAAAAGCAGAAGTAGTTCTTAAAAAGATGGAGGAAGAAGCTCAATCTATGCAAACTGTTAAATGTTTCTTACAAGTGCAGCCACTTAGATTCAGTAGGCATTGGCCTTTGAAGAACTGGTCCTTTCCAGTCCCTCCCAGGCCTTCTCATTCCAAACCTAGAGACAACAGACCACAAAGCCTACAGTGTCAGGGTAAGCTCAGATCTAAACAATGGAGTGCTCCCATTATCAGAAACAGGGAGTAGTAAGTCACCTTCTTATAGAAAAAGTTCACAATGACTTCTGCTGCATCCTTCCCAGCCATGCCCAAGTACTTGCACCCCTAGGAGGAAAACTCGCCCTGCTTGCAAAAAACTGGGAGTACATTACCCAGGACTGTTGGGTCTTAAACATGTTATCCCAGGGATACAGGTTATTCCATTTACTGCCAACCGCAAGCGGATTGCCAGACCTTCCTCCAAACCAGTGGGCAGAGGCCCAAAAGAAAATACTTTCTCTTCTCACTGTCAGGTCTATTTAACCTGTTCCAGCAGAGCAAAGGGGACAGGGTTTCTACTCCAGACTGTTTCTGGTGCTCAGAAAAGAAAACTCTTGGCGCCCTATCCTGGATCTGTCAGTTTTCAACACCTTCCTGGCGGTACTAAAGTTCAAAATGCTTACACTGCAGCAGCTGCTGCCTATGCTAGCCAAGGACTCCTGGCTGGTCACCCTAGACTTAAAAGAAGCTTACCTGCACATCCCCATAAGGGAATCTTGCAGGAAATATCTACTTTTCAGGCGGGCTCTATGCACTATTCAACTTGTACCAGAATAGGAAAAGGGACAAGGTTTCTACTCGAGACTTTTCCTGGTAAGCATTAAAGGCAATTCATGGCATCCTATCCTGGACTTGTCTACTCTAAACACCTTTCTGGAGATTCCAAAATTCAAGATGCTGACTCTTCACCATTTACTTCCTATGCTAGGCAAAGACGCCTGGTTGGCAACACTAGATCTAAAAGAAGCATACCTGCACATCCCAATCAGGGAGACTTGCAGAAAATACCTATGCTTCAAAGCAGGCTACACGCACTATCAGTTTTCTGCACTTCTCTTTGGCTTATTTACTGTGCCCAGGGTATTCACAAAGTGCCTGGCTCCAGTCATTGCATACTGCAGGCAGAGAAACAGTCAAATTTACCTGTACTTCGACGATTGCCTGATTAAGGCGGACAGTCAGGAATTGGTACTTCAGCACCTGACATTTGTAAAGAGGCTCCTAACTTCTCTGGGGTATACCATCAACGAAAAGAAATCACATCTGGTACCCAGCCAAGAAATTGTATTCCTGGGAGCAAGCTTGAACACAACTTCCCAGATGGCATTCCTCACTCCAGAAAAGCTGATTTATTTGACAAATTACTTCAAACTACTGGTCATCCAAACCCAACTATCTGCAAGAAAAATACTGCAAGCCCTAGGTTTCATGGCCTCATGCATTCTCCTAATTCCATATGCAAGACTGCATATGATGAAACTTTAATGGTACTTAAAAAGTCTCTGGTGTCAACATTTTCAGGAACTGGAAACAGTAATTCTGATCATTCCCTGCCTAAGAACAGAGTTCCTTTCGGCAGTAGCCTGCAACCACAACAAGGGACTCCCTTTCACTCAACCTCCCGCCGCCCAAACCCTGACAACAGACGCATCATACTATGCATGCGGGGCTCACATGGCAGGCAAATGCATTGAAAGTAAATGGAGCCCAGGACCTGCATATCAGTCGGAAAGAAATGTTAGCTGTACAGAATGCTCTGACAGCCTTCAAATACCTTATCCTTCCAGGACAACTCTTGATAAAGACAGACAACACCACAGTCATGTTGTACATAAACAAGCAGGGGGGAAGTCATTCCTACCCACTCTGCAGGTTTGCCATGGCTCTGTGGAACATAGCCTTGAGCAACTAAGTGCACCTGCAAGCTCAATTCCTGCCAGGCAAACATAATTCACTGGCAGACAACTTGAGCTGAAATCTAATGGACCTGCACGAGTGGAAACTGGAACCCAATTCATTCAAGCTTCTAATCCACAGGTGGGGGACACCAGAGGTGGATTTCTTTGCTTCCCCCCAGAACCATCAATTGAGCAAATTTTGCACCAGAACTCCCTACAGTCAAGCATGGGAAGTGGGTGCCCTATCCTTTACATGGGAAAACCTCTCAATCTTTGCCTTCCCCCTCTGCCCCTCCTCTCAAAAGTACTACTCAAGATCAAACGGGACATTCCAAGGGCAATCCTTATTGCACCAGACTGGCCACGCCAGCACTGGTACCCACTTTTATGCAGTCTGACAACATTGCCACCCTGGCACCTGCATACAGACCCCTCTCTGCTGTCCCAGCAGGAGGGTCAGATTTTGCATCCTCAGCTGCAAACCCTGAACCTAGCAGCCTGACTTATTCCCAGAATACATCTCCAGCAACCCTCAGCAAACAGGTGCTGGATGTCATCCTGGAGGCCAGGAGGCCTAGTAGTAGGAAATCCTATTCAGAAAAGTGGAAAAGATACTGTTCTTGGAGCCAGTCTCAGGGAAAGGACACAGCCGTGCCCACCTTACCTCATATCCTAGATTATCTAGCAGAGCTGCTCCACAAAGGCCTATCCTTCTCATCCATTCAGATTCATGCCTCTGCCATCTCAATTCATTACAAAACGGAGCCACCCCACTTCTCTCACCCTCCGGTCAAACAGTTCCTTAGATGAGCTAACAATCTAAGACCTCCGAGGCAAGCTCCCACTCCTGCCTGGAACCTTAACTTTGTACTAGAGAAACTCACCCTTCCCCCTTTTGAACCTGCTGCTACAGCAGAGTTAAAATTCCTCTCTTGGAAAACAGCCCTACTTCTAGCCATCACTTCAGCAAGAAGAGTGTCTGAGTTATAGGCCCTTATGGCTTTGGAACCCTTCATTATCTCCCATGTGGACAAGGTTTCCCTCAGGACTAAACCATCATTTATGCCCAAGGTGGAGTCCACTGTGGCTTTAAACCAATCCATCCATTTACCAACCTTTTTTCCTAATCCTCAGAATAAAGGGGAAAGGATCCTGCACTCCTTGGACGTGCACAGATAGCTTAGGTTCTCCCTTGACAGGACTAAACCGTTCAGAAAATCTGACCAGCTGCCAGTCAGCTTTGCTACATGGGCAGAGGGCAAGGCCATTTCAAAGCAAACCATCTCCAGATGGATAGCCCACTGCATCCATTTCTGCTACAAGCACCATGGAAAACCTACCCCACAGGGGATCAGAACCCATTCCACTAGGTCTACCTCAACCTCTACAGCATTTCTCAGGGGAGTCTCTACCAGGGACATCCTGGAAGCTGCAACCTGGAGTTCAGTACACACCTTCATGAAGCATTGCCACTTACCTATCTTTTCTAAATCCAGAGCTGGATTTGCTACAGCAGTCTTACAAGGTCTGCTAGCCAGCCCTAATACTTCTTTACTGCCTCCACCCTTCCTCAGCTTTAGGAATCAAACCAAGTGTGATGATTGCAACAGTGAAACATGAAGAACATAGTACAGTTGTTTACACTTGCTATAAATGTAGATGTTAGAGTGTATTCACTGTTGCACTCCTGGTTACCCTTCCTCCAGCCCCCTGATTTTTCTATACTTTCTACCTATCCTCTTTTTTTTGGCCATATCTCACGGCAATGGTATATTCTTTTTTCTTGAGGTGATCCACACCATGTAATGGCTTCCTATTTTGCGGGCTCCTGACATCTGGGGCAAGAAAAACTGATGTAATGGCATTGGCTGCATGTTTTATATCCCCGATGACCTGACGTCATGGAAGAGCCGACCGCGTCCTATGCATAAATCCCAAGACTGTGGTATTTGGGCCGACTGAGGGCTACCTGCAGGCAGATAACCGAAGTGTGATGACTGCAATAGTGAATACACTCGAACATCTACATTTATGGTAAGTGTACACAACTGTACTTTTTATGGTATGTGAACAAATGGGGGGGGGGTACCTTCTGTGCAGGCTAGCTGTTTTGGCATGGGAGTTGGCAACTCAGTACCAAGTCACACTGCAGATAATGTACATCTCTCTTCCAACCAAGATATTGTGGCAGACACTCTCAGCAGGTCCATGATTAAGTTACACGAATGGTTACTTTACAGAGATGTGTTTTTGGACATTCTCCACTTTTGGAGTACACCAGAAATAGATAATTTTGCCTCCAATTTGAACAGACAACTTCCAGAGTTTTGTGCCAGAGTTCCAGGTCCTCTGGAATGGAAGGTGGATGCCCTATCAGCCTCTTTGAAGAGGATGCTTCTTTGTGCATTCCCCCTTCCCTCTTATTCAGAAAGTTATCCTGAAGTTTTAACAGGACAGACCAAAAATCTTGCTAGTGACTCCCTTTTGGCCAAGACAACATTGGTTCCCTCTTCTGTATTTAGCCAAGGGCAATCATCGCAAGTTACCGTACAGGGTGGTTCTCCTCATGCAAGACAAGTGATCACTCATTCTCTCAACGTTGACAACTCTGCAACTCGCACTTTGGGTGATAAACATCTGATTCCTTTTGGACACCTTTTTTTCCCTGAGGATGTGCTTAGGGTGCTGCTGGATGCCAGGAAACCCAATACTAGGAAGTCCCACTTATCCAAGTGGAAGAGGTTTTTCATGTGGTGTCTTGCTCATAACCTAAACCCACTAAGCATGGGAATTCCTTTGGTTCTAAGTTACTTGTGTGAACTTTTGAAGGCTGGGTTGGCTTATTCTTCTATGAAAGCTCATCTTTCAGCTATAATCTGCATGTCTGCCTTTGTGTTCCCCCTTTGGTCTCCAGATTGGAGGTTAAACTTTTCCTTAAAGATGTCTTTCACATTAGACGTCCCAGGAAAGTGATCTTGATTTTGTTTTGGAAAAGCTCGTTGTGACTCCTTTGGAGCCTGCAGCAACAGCTTCCTTGCAATATTGTGTTTGGAAGATTGTACTTCTACTTGCTATTACTTCAACCAGAAGAGTCTCTGAACTACAAGCTTTAATGGCATTGCCACCTTTCTTGGTTTTCCATAAGGACAATGTTTCTTTGCGTAACAACCCATTCTTTATGCCAAAGGTTGTGAATGAGTTGTCGCTTAATCATTCTTTTAACTTGCCCTCCTTTTCCCCTCTCCACAGTCTTTCAGTGGGAGAATCCTACACACCTTGGATGTGCACAGACAACTCTGATATTATTTGGATAAAACTAAAGCTATCAGGAAATCTGATCAGCTTTTTTTCTTTTCATGCTAGGGCTCTGGGAAAGCTTGCTTCATAGCAGACTATTTCTACTTGGATTTCTAAAGCATTTTCCTTTTGTTATGTTTTTCATGGTAAAAGTCTTTCTTCTGCTGTTAAGGCTCACTAGTAGTGCTGGAGCTTCCTCTGGTACTTTTTTCAGAGGTTTAGATTCCTCCTCATTTTAGAAGCAGCCACTTGGACTTCTGTGTGTATCTTCACTAAACATTACAAGTTGGATGGCATTTTCAGGTGCAGAGCAGGTTTTGCTAGAGCCATTCTCCATGCCTTTGTATAGACCGCTGTGGCTCTTTTCTCTTCCCTTTCTTCTTCATGAGCTGTGGGTACTATCCCTCACGTAGAGTACTGCAACAGGTATAGAAGAACATAGACTAGATGTTCTTCGTCTTCCATTGCTGCAGTCCTGACTATTGGGTATAGTCCGCGTCCAGTCGGCCCGAATACCAGAGTATAAGGCTGACGTCGGTCAGGGCGCATTAGACTGACGTCAGTACGTCAGGGTACTAATGCGCATGACCGACGTCATATCCTCAGTCTTTTTTGCCGCATGGTCCGATGCAGAAGCAGTTTTGCGAGTGCAGGTTGGCGTTCTGAAATATTTCCGAAACCGGAGTTTCAGACCGATACAGAGTTGGCTAAGTACCCCGTTGGGGAACATTTTAGTTTTTTCTTGCCTCAGTATTTTACCGGATGTCAGAAAAAGTGAATAACTGTATTTCTTGTGGGAAACAGATACCTCATAGGGATTATCTTACCTTGTGTATACCTTGTTTAGGGCCTGAGCACGACGTTGTTGGTTGCCGCTCTTGTGCTAGGTTTAACAAACGCACTATTAAGAGGAGGTTAGACTGTGCCAGGTTAGTGTTTGGGAAGCGTTGCAATTATAAAATGCCGTCGGATGCTCCGGCGCCCGCTTCCTCCAAGAAGCGCAAGGATAAAACAGTGAAGCCTAGGGTTGAGGAACCGGCAGTCCCGGACGCCGGTTCTTTAGAAGGCTCAGTGGAGCCGGAGGTTTTGCCAGGAGTTTCCATGGAGTCCCAGGCAGAAACTATACTCTTACAGGATGTGCCTTCTCAGGAGGTAGGCCAGGCTGAGGGGGCTTCTCAGGTGACTGTTCTTCCCTCTCTTCCCAAGGTAGTTAGGGCCTCTCCTTCTGTTGCCAAAACTTCTTTGAGAGGTAGGCCTACTTCAGCTTCAGTGGGGCTTCTCCTAGCATTTCGGGTTCTGTACCTAAGAAACATATGCTTAAAATGGCAGAAGATTTGATTACTATGATTAGGGTTCTATGCCCCGCCTGATAAGAGGCCTAGGGTGGAACCGAGTTTGATAGTTTTGAACAGTGTTCAGAGGCTTCAGAATCTTCTGTGGAAGATTTGCAGGAGTATCCTACTTATTCTGATTCTGATGTGGATGATTCCACTCCTACAGCGTCTCCACCTGAGGATTTCTCATTTTCAGAGACTTTGCATTCCATGAGGGAGCACTTTAAATGGGAAGGCCAGGATTACTCTGACTCCAGGAAAAGGCTTAGGGAGTTCTTGTTTTACCCCAGCATAGGCCTTTAGCTATTCCTCCTGTGTTGAATGTGGTGGAAGATGTTTTTGCAGAGGCTTCCCTGAACCCTGACTCTTTGCCTCCTGCTCCTGTTAAGCCTGATAGGTATTATAGGGTGCCCGAAGCTCATAAATATTTGTTTAAGAGTCCTAAGGCAGACCCAGAAACTATTTCTCAAGGGCCTAAAGGTGTAAAGGCTTCTGTGGTTAAAAATCCTGTTCCCACTGATAAAGAGGCAAGGGCTTTGGATAGGTGGGGAAAGAAAGTGTATACTTCTTCCACTCTAGCCATGAGAGCTTTGAATTGTCAGTTTCACATGCTAAAATATCAGAATTATCTCCTTTCACAATTGAAATCTAAGGTGGATGCTTTGGCGGAAGGTATTGAGTGTAAAGAGTTGCTGGATTTGGTTCATGTGTCTGAACAAGTGGGTAAGCATTCTTTGCAATGTGGTTTTGATGCTGTACAGGCCTCCTCGAGGGTGGCTGCTACCAGTTCTGTTCTTCGCAGGCATGCCTGGTTGAAGGATCAGAATTTAGCTGAGCATGTTAAGACAAGGATTTTGGATGCTCCTTTACAGTCTGATGTGTTGTTTGGTTCGCCTGTGGAAGCAGTTTTAAAGAAAATGGAGGACAAAGCTAAGTCTATGCAAACTGTTAAAGATTTTTGCAGGTGCAGCCACCAAGTTTAGTAGAAATTGGCCTGCTAAGGGGTGGACATATCCTGCTTATGATTCTCAGTCTAGGGGTAGGTCTAGACGTGGTAGGGGCAGGGCTCAAGGTTCTTTTAGGCCTAGAACAGGGAGTTCACCTGCTCAGACTTCTGGTGAGGGCAGGGGTCAGTCCTTTCGTAAACAGACCCAATGACCTGTTTTTCAGCTGCCAGCAGATTCACGTTTGGCAGCTCCTTTGGGAGGAAGACTGTCTCTTTTCAAAGAAAATTGGGATTTAATTACTCAAGACAGATGGGTGTTGGATATCATTCACCACGGTTACAGATTTTACTTCCATACCATGCCCCCTTTCAAAGGCATGCCAGACGTTCCTCCTCTACAAAGAAAAGAGGCTCACAAGCAAGTTTTACAGTTACTTCACATAGGGGCTATTCAGCCAGTCCCTGTATCAGAAAGGGGCCTAGGATTTTATTCTCGCCTGTTCCTTGTACCAAAGAAGGGGAACACGTGGAGACCAATTTTGGATTTATCTCTCCTCAACACGTTTTTGGACATTCCCAAGTTCAAGATGTTGACGTTGCAACAGCTTTTACCTCTGCTGGGCAAAGATCACTGGATGGTAACTTTAGATCTCAAGGAAGCTTACCTTCATGTGCCTATAAGGCTAAGTTGCAGGAGGTATCTGCGGTTTCGAGCTGGAAATTCTCATTATTAGTTCTCTGCATTGCCCTTTGGCTTATCTACTGCGCCCAGAGTATTCATAAAGGTTCTGGCTCCAGTGATAGCTTACTTCAGGCTTCAAGGAATTCAAATCTATCCTTATTTGGACGACTGCCTGATTCTGGCTCAAGAAAAGGAAGACCTTCTACAGCATCTGGAATATGTTATAGCAGTGCTAAGATGCCTAGGGTATTCTGTGAACGAAATAAAGTCCAGTCTAGTACCCTCTCAAGACATGTGCTTTCTGGGTGTAAGACTGAATACAGCAGCCCAGATGGCCTTTTTAACCCCGGACAAACAAAAGAGTCTGTCACTTTACTTCCATCAACTATCTCATCAGTCCGTGCTGACTGCAAGGACAGTCCTTCAAGCATTAGGGTTCATGGCATCTTGTATTCTGGTGCTTCCCAATGCCAAACTGCATATGAGGAAGCTACAATGGTATCTCAAAATGTATGGACACAGCACTGCCAGGATTTGGACACTGTCATTCAAATAATACCTTGCCTTCAAAAGAATTCTTGTGGTGGGCTCAGGAATGTCACCTAAACAAGGGACTCTCTGTGACCCGCCAGAGGCAAGTCAGATTCTAACGACAGATGCCTCGGACATTGCTTGGGGAGCTCATCTAAATGGAAAGTGGATACAAGACAAGTGGCCTGCCAGACTACAGCATCTACATATCAACATGAAGGAGATGTTAGCAGTCCAGTTTGCATTAATGGCTTTCAAGGAGTTACTTCTTCCAGGGCAGGTGTTGATTCTAACAGACAACACAACTGTCATGTGGTACATCAACAAGCAAGGGGAACACATTCTTATCCTCTATGCAGGCAAGCAATGATTTTATGGGAGACTGCGCTAAGCTTGCAACTAACTCTTCAGGCAAGGTTTCTGCCAGGAGCACAGAACTCCTTAGCAGATGTGTTAAGCAGACAAATCATGGATCCCCACGAGTGGAAACTGGATCTTCATGTATTTCAGAAACTGACAGTGTCATGGGGAACTCCAGACATAGATCTGTTCGCTTCTCCACTAAACCACCAGCTGCCAAAGTATTGCACAAAGGGGTTTCATCACACAGCTTGGAAAGTGGATGCTCTGTCTTTCAGTTGGAAAAACCTTCATGTGTATGCCTTTCCACCTCTACCGCTTCTTCCAAAGGTACTATTAAAGGTCAGACAAGACAGGCCAAGGATGATTTTGATAGCTCCAGATTGGCCTCGGCAACACTGGTACCCACTACTACGGAGTCTGGTAAAGAAGCCTCCATGGCCTTTACCTCTGATTCCTCATCTGTTATCTCAGCAGGACGGTCATCTGCTCAATGTCAAGCTTCACTCTCTTCATCTAACAGCCTGGCATATTCTGTGTTGAAACACAGCAGGTCTCAACTTCCTCAACAAGTTTTAAATGTGATTATGGAAGCTAGAAGGCCTAGTACAAGGAGAGTGTACGCAGAAAAATGGAAGAGATTTTTACTTTGGAGTACAGCAAAGAATTTGGAGATTTCAGAGCCTAATTTGAGTGTGGCTCTTCAATATCTTACTGAATTATTGGACAAAGGTTTGTCCTTCTCTTCCATAAAGATTCATGCTGCAGCAATTTCAGCTCACTATGATTGTGACCCACCTTTGTTTTCGCATCCTTTGTTCAAGCAGTTTCTTAGAGGGGCAAAGAATATAAGACCCCACGTAGAGCTCCTACTCCTGCTTGGGATCTCAATTTTGTGTTGGAAAAACTTACTCTACAACCTTTTGAGCCTGCAGCTACTGCTGAATTGAAATATTTGTCATGGAAGACTGCTTTTCTGTTGGCTATTACTTCTGCAAGAAGGGTGTCTGAGTTGCAGGCCCTTATGGCAGTAGAGCCTTTTTTGATTTTTCATAAGGATAGGGTATCATTACGCACTAATCCTTCTTTTATGCCTAAGGTGGTTTCTAGTGTGGCTTTAAACCAAACTATTCATTTGCCTACTTTTTGCAGAACCTCAAAATAAAGGGGAAAAGATTTTGCACACTTTAGATGTACACAGGCAATTGCGTTATTATTTAAGCAGGACTAAGGATTTTAGGCAGTCTCAGCAGTTGTTTGTTTCTTTTGCTTTGAGTTCTCAGGGCAAGCCTGTGTCAAAACAAACTATTTCTAGGTGGATTGGCTTTTGCATTGCATTTTGTTATTCCCATCATGGCAAGGAGATTCCAGCTGGGATTAGGCCTCATTCCACTAGGGCTACTGCCACTTCAACAGCATTTCTAAGGGGGGTGGCAACTAAGGATATTCTGGAAGCAGCTACTTGGAGTTCAGTGCATACTTTCTCTAGGCATTATCACCTTCCTATCTACTCTAAGTCCAGGGCTGGTTTTGCCACAGCTGTTTTACAAGGCATGTTGTCAGCTCCTACTACTTTATAATTTGCCAGCCTCCCTTACCTCTGCTTTGGGATTCTACCCAATAGTCAGGACTGCAGCAATGGAAGACGAAGAACATAGTACAGTTTTGTACCTACCATAAATGTAGATGTTCGAGGATTCCATTGCTGCAGTCCAATTTACCCTCCCTCCTTCCCCTCTGTATTTAGGGGTGGTTGTGTAGGTGACTTTACATGTTTATATTTCTGTATATATATATATATTTATATATATTGTTGTATATATTGTACATGTTTTTTGGTGCAGGTTGTTTTGGGACTTGTCTTTTTAGGGTCTTCTGACATCTGGGGCAAGAAAAGACTGAGGATATGACGTCGGTCATGCGCATTAGTACCCTGACGTACTGACGTCAGTCTAATGCGCCCTGACCGACGTCAGCCTTATACTCTGGTATTCGGGCCGACTGGACGCGGACTATACCCAATAGTCAGGACTGCAGCAATGGAATCCTCGAACATCTACATTTATGGTAGGTACAAAACTGTACTTTCTGTAAAATCTTACCATAACCGTAGATGTCCTTCTCTTCCATGTTGCAGTATTCTATCCCTCCCACCTTCCCCTGGTTCTTGCTCTTTCTTTGGATATGTGTTTTCCTGCTTGGTACCTTTGGCTAATGTTCTTCTTGGGGGCTCATTACTGAGTATGGTACTTGCGGACGTCACTTTTATGGTTGATGCCTGCCTTGGGCATATGTGCAATGTCCCATGTACCTATCAGTTGTAAAAAGCTTTTGTATTCTAGCTGGAGGTTGGAATCGTTTATGGTAAGGAATCCCTCATGTAATAAATACTGCAACATGGAAGAGGAACATCTATGATTAGGGTAATATTTTACACAACTATTTTTTGTACATATAAGCATATTAATATCTTGGAGCTATTCTAAATGGATAATTAAAATTTGTTATCCATGTTGTCCAGATCAGAAAGATGGATCTTTGTCATACTTGAAGCTGTTGAATGTTAAAGGAGCTACAAGAACCACTGTGCTATTATATTGCAAACATACTGTGCTTGGGGCGTTTTTGAACAAATTCTAGGAAGAATCCGACTGAGACCTTGGAACCACTACCAGCCCTATACTTGTAGTGGGAAGAAGAAAAAGGCAGATGGCCCGTATAACTGCAGCTTAATGGAGTAAGGCCCTGAGTATCTTGGGTATGACTCTTGCATGATGTCTGCATTTCAGCATAGGTCTAGCACCTTTCCACGTTACCATATATAGAGTCTAGTGGGTGTTTCCTGTGCCACATTGAGGCTCCAGTACTTGGACATTTTCTCATCTGTGTAGGCTAATGTCCTGCTTGGGGAATCAGGCACTGGTGAAATCCCAATTCTGTCTGATTTGATCAACAACAAAGTAGTAGTGTACACCCTTTAGACCAGGGTCTACATTGGCTTTCCATGTGGCCTGTCATAGTTTTGACTGTGCTAATGTTATGAATGATGCTACAGGCTTTGTGTTGCTGCCTTGGATAGCATAGCTGACCCCTTAGCTTTTTCTTTAGGGTGAATTCAGATAGGTTGTTCTGAGTGCCCCCTTCTTGAGGGAAATTCTTTTTTTTGTGGGCCTTCTAGGACCTGGTAGGGCACCTTCAGATGATGAAGCTGGACGTTAACAATTATGGAAGGTCTTTTTGACTCTTCCACCACGGACTTCTCCCGCTTCTTTCTGTCTTTGCTTCCGTGGCAGGTCTGGCTAAGTTTGACTCAGAAGGATAGTTGTGTTGGCCCAATGGTATCAGTCCTGATGGGTAATCTGAACTGCCCATGGAGGAGTTTGGGTTGTTCTCCGTTTGCCCTGCACATTGAGAGCTGTCGAAGGGGATTGGTGGATGTAATATGTGAGACATCCTTGGTAGTCTTGATTTTGAAACATTTGGTGCAAATGATGTGGAAAGTCAAGGATGAGATGTTGGTATAATGTCTCCTGATTCCAGGGATTCTGTGATCTTTTCTACAGAATTTGCTTGGATGTTTGCATGTTTTGCCACTTTTTCACAAGCGTTGGTAGCATTGTGATATGTTTTAAACTGCCAACTTCGAGACAACAGGTGCATTATCTGCAGTTATTGTCAATGAAATTGCAGCCTGTTAAGCTAGTACTGCCATATCCACTATGTTTAGTCTGGCAGCGATGGCCACAGTTACAGGCACCCATTTCTTAGCCCTGTGGTGGACTTTCCAGGGTTTGTTACCAGCATCAGAAATGGTTTAGGCTCCAACATTTACACATATGTATTCCTTTTTGCAGTTGCCACTGCCATTTTGCCACTAATTATTAGTATTCAGACTTCCATAGTCCAACACTTGAGTACCCCTTTCATTACAGAGTGCTGCTACTTGTATCCCTTTGCACACCTCATGTTATGGAGCAATTGTTGATGACAGCTGTCTTCCGGAAGGACCTTACTGATGATGTTCATCGTGCATACAGCTGCAGTCATAACAGATGGGTTCTCCTGCCGTCAGGCGGGTCCTCGGTCGGCCGAATTCCAAAGTCTAGGTCCGGCGTCGGTTGTCGTCGCTTCTTCCCTGACGTCAGTGCGACGGGTATAAAAGAACCAGCCGACGCCATTTTCTTCAGTCTTTCTTGCCGCGCGGTGCCCGAAGCAGAAGCAGTTCGCAAGTGCCAGTCGGCCAGCTCCTGAGATTACGAAAAATTTGGAACCGAAGTCTTCTTAAAAGCTAAGTACCCGTTGAAACTTTTCTTGCCTCAGACTGATGTCAGACAAAGTTAATAATTGTATTTCTTGTGGGAAGCAAATACCGCATAAGGATTTCCATTCCCTCTGTATACCTTGTTTAGGCCCAGACCACGACGTCTCGGTCTGTCGCTTTTGTGCTACATTCAGCAAATGCGCTATTAAGCGTCGGGCGGAGTTCGCCCAGCATTATTTTGGAAAAGCATTTAACTTTACTATGTCATCGGATACTCCGACTCCGGTTTTGTCTAAAAAAACGCAAAGACAAGGACCGACACTCTAGGTCTGCGGCCTCTGCCGACACCACGCCTAAGCAGACTACACGTGGTCCGGTTCTCAGCGAGGCGCCTACGCAGCCCCTGATTACCGACGACACATCTTTGGCGGTGTCTCCTGTACACGAGGTCGCAGGCTCCTCGGCCCACACCCTGACTACAGATACCGAAGCCACGCTTGGTGTTGAAACACAGAATGTGGACAGGTCCACCTCCACTCAAGGTGTCTTCAGACCTTCCTCTTTTCTCCGTAAAGGCTTTCACCAAGTCTAAAGCTACCATGCACCCTAAGAGACCAGCTACACAGGGCCCATCTCCAGGCCCCATGCCTAAGAAACAGATGCTTAAAATGGCTGAGGATTTAATTACTCTAATCAGAGGTTCTCAGCCACCTCCGGACCAAAGACCCAGAGTGGAGGAAGATTCCCCCTCCTCTGATCAGGGCTCCATTATTTCAGAGCACTCTGATTATCAGGAACAGTCTTACTCCCCTTTTGAAGACTCTGATGCAGAGGAATCTATTCCTTCTGTATCCCCCCCTGAGGATTACTCATTTGGTGAAACTCTGCATACCTTAAGGGAACATTTCCACTGGGAAGGCCAGGATTATTCAGATTCCAAGAAAAGGCTCAGGGAATTTCTTTTGTTACCCCAGCACAGGCCTCTGGCTATACCTCCTGTCCTGGACATCCTAGATGATGTTTACTCGGAGGCCTGCCTTAACCCGGATTCTCTTCCTCCAGCTCCAGTTAAGCCTGATAGGTACTACAGGGTTCCTGACTCACACCAATTTCTATACAAAAGCCATGCTGCTGACCTAGAAACCATCTCTCAGGGGCCCAAGGGAGTTAAGGCCTCCATTACCAAAAACCCATTGCCTTCCGAAAGAGATTCCAGATCCTTAGAAAGGTGGGGAAAGAAGGTATATACCTCTGCTGCCTTATCCATGAGGGCATTAAACTGTCAGTTTCATATGCTAAAATACCAACAGTTTCTGTTATCTCAATTGAAAAGTAAAATGTCACAACCTGAACAACCAGACATGGAGTTGCAGGATTTGATGCATAGTGCAGAACAAGTGGGTAAGCATACCTTACAATGTGGTTTTGATGCTCTAGAGGCCTCATGTAGAGCTGCTGTTACAGGCTCAGTCATACGTAGGCATGCCTAGCTCAAGGAACAAGCCTTGCCTGATCATGTCAAAGCTAAATTACTAGACGCCCCTCTTCAAAAGGATGTACTATTTGGGGCAAATGCTGAGGAAGTATTACGGAAAATGGAGGAAAAGGCTAAATCAATGCAAACTGTGAAAGAATTTCTGCAGGTCCAACCCCCACATTTTAGTAGAAATTGGCCTTCCAAAAACTGGTCCTTTCCTGCCACAGACAGACCTCAAAGAGGCAGATACAGGCGCCCGAGGGGCAGAGGACAAACACAAGGCTCGTACAGAGGCAGACAATGGCAAGCTCCTACACAAAGAGGTGGTGAGGACAACTCGCAATCTTTCAGAAAGCAAAACCAATGTCTTTCCCCTTTGCATGCCAACCAGGTCTCAAATGGCAGCCCCCTTAGGAGGAAAGCTGGCACTATTCTCAAAAAATTGGCATATTGTCACAAAGGACAGATGGATCCTGGACATTATAAACAGAGGCTACAAATTCCATTTTCATACCCTTCCAAAAATGAAAGGCATGCCAAACCTGCCACACAATCAAAGGGCAGCGGCACAAAAGCAAATTTCAGGTCTTATAAACATGAAAGCTATTCAAGAGGTACCTACACACGAACAAGGTCAAGGTTTTTATTCCAGGCTATTTCTGGTGCCAAGGAAGGGAAAAGATTGGAGACTGATTTTGGATCTTTCCATCCTAAACACATTCCTACTGCACTAAAATTCAAGATGCTCACTCTACAGCAACTTCTTCCCATGCTGGGCAAGGAGTCTTGGCTGGTAACATTGGACCTCGAGGCATACCTGCATGTCCCAATCAGACAAAATTGCAGAAGATACCTCAGATTTCTTGCAGGTTCAACCCATTATCAATTCTCTGCATTGCCCTTTGGTTTATCTACTGCGCCCAGAGTATTCACGAAATGCCTGGCATCAGTAATTGCCTACTGCAGACTTCAAGGGATACAAATATACCCTTATTTGGACGACTGCCTGATCCAAGCAGACAGCAAGCACATTCTTCTGAAACATCTGGCTTATGTAATAATATTATTAAACTCTCTAGGATACACAGTCAACAAAGAGAAATCAAGACTAATACCCTCTCGGAAGATAATTTTCCTGGGTGCCAATTTGGACACAAACACCCAGATGGCCTACCTCACGCCAGAGAAGCAGGGGCAACTAATTCAATATTTCAGAACACTGGCAAATTGCACCAGGCTGACTGCAAGGAAAATCCTGCAGGCTCTGGGATTCATGGCATCTTGCATCTTACTAATCCCATGTGCAAAGCTGCATATGAGAAAACTACAATGGTACCTAAAAAACATATGGTCTCAACACAGCCACAGTTTGGAAACAATAATACCATTAATTCCATGTCTGCAAAAAGAATTTCTGTGGTGGGCTCAAGCATGCCAAACAAACATAGGTCTTCCATTCGGCAAGCCTCAAGCAAATCAAGCCATCACAACAGACGCCTCGGACTACGCCTGGGGGGCGCACATGACAGACCGGTGCATTCAGGGCAAATGGACCCAAAAAGAAAAGCACCTTCACATCAATCAAAAAGAAATGCTAGCAGTGATAAATGCTATTATAGCTTTCAAGGACCTTCTACAACCAGGTCAGCTATTGATAAGAACAGTCAACACCACAGTTATGTGGTACATAAACAAGCAGGGAGGAACACATTCTTATCCCCTATGCAGACTGGCCATGTCACTTTGGAACATGGCCATGGACTTACAAATGCAACTACAAGCACAGTACTTGCCAGGCAAGGAAAACACACTGGCAGACAACCTAAGCAGGAATATGACAGATCCACACGAATGGAAGTTGCATCCAAAAGTTTTTACAGAAATAATCCAAAAATGGGGAAGGCCAGACATAGATCTCTGCCTCTCACAAAAATCATCAATTGACAAAATTCTGCTCAAGGCTCTTCTATCCAAAGGCCTGGAGAGTGGATGCTCTCTCTTTCAGTTGAACATCAATGACAGTTTATGCCTTCCCACCTCTTCCTCTGCTGCCCAAAGTCCTATTGAAGACTAGAGCAGACAGACCAAAGGTGATCCTCATTGCTCCGGACTGGCCAAGGCAACACTGGGTACCCACTCCTGAGGAGCCTGACACATTCCCCACCATGGACCCTGCCTCCAATGCCTCTTCTTCTGACTCAGCACAGCTTCAAAACTCTTCACAGTCAGCTGAAAACACTCAATCTAGCCGCATGGAAGATTCCTTAGCATCGCAGCAGGCCCTGCTCTCCAAGGAGGTGCAGGATGTCATTTTGGAGGCCAGAAGGCCATCAACTAGAAAAGCTTACTCTGCAAAATGGAAACGTTTTTGTGTTTGGAATGAGAAAAAGGGCCAGTGCCCTGGAAAACTGAATTTACCTCAAATACTACAATATTTGTCTGAACCGCTAAGCAGTGGACTTTCGTTCTCCATCAAAATCCATGCCTCAGCCATTTCTGCAGAATACAACACTGATCCACCTTTATTCTCTCACCCTCTATTAAGACAGTTCCTCAGAGGGGCTAAGAATTTAAGACCTCCAAGAAAACAACCAATACCTGCTTGGGATCTTAATTTAATTCTGGAAAAACTGACTTTGCCTCCTTTTGAGCCAGCTGCCTCATCAGATTTACAATATTTGTCCTGGAAATCAGCTTTCCTTCTGGCTATCACTTCAGCTCGGAGAGTTTCAGAACTACAGGTTCTTATGGCTGTCCAGCCTTTTATCATCTTCCATCAGGACAGAGTTTCATTATGTACCAACCCATCCTTTATGACTAAAGTGGTATCCAGGGTAGCTTTAAATCAGGCCATACATTTACCTACTTTTTATCCTAATCCACAAAACAAAGGGGAGAGATTACTGCATTCCTTGGACATCCACAGACAACTGCGTTATCTGGACAGAACAAAACCTTTCAGAAAATCATAACAGCTTTTTGTGGCCTATGCGGTAGGAGCTCAAGGAAAGTCAATATCCAAACATCCAGTCTCAAAATGGATAGCCCACTGCATACGCTTTTGCTATTCCTTTCATGGCAAAACTGTACCTACAGGCATTAGAACTCATTCTACCAGGGCCATAGCCACCTCTGCAGCCTTCCTCAGAGGAGTTCCTACCAAGGATATTTTAGAAGCAGCCACTTGGAGTTCTGTGCATACCTTCTCCAAGCACTACAACCTACCATTATACTCCAAATCTAGAGCAGGCTTTGCCACTGCAGTCCTGCAGGGTATTTTGGCTCCTCCTAGCTCCACCTAGTGCCTACCACCCCTTTCTTAGCTTTGGGATTCTACCCATCTGTTATGACTGCAGCTGTATGCACGATGAACATAGTACAGTTTTGTACCTACCATAAATGTATATGTTCGAGTGCTAATTTGCAGTCCAGGTTTCCCTCCCTCCTTCCCCTCTAGGGGTGTTCTTTTATGGTGTATTTGCTTGCAACTACTGGTGTTTGATTATATTGCATTGCATTATTACATAATTTTATGTATTGCCTTCATTCTGGGGGCACCTGACATCTGGGGCAAGAAAAACTGAAGAAAATGGTGTCGGCTGGTTCTTTTATACCCCTGTCGCACTGACGTCAGGGAAGAAGCGACGACAACCGACGCCGGACCTAGACTTTGGAATTCGGCCGACCGAGGACCTGCCTGACGGCAGGAGAACCCATCTGTTATGACTGCAGCTGTATTAGCACTCGAACATCTACATTAATGGTAGGTACAAAACTGTACTTTCTTCATGTTTCACTGTTGCAGTCATTACATTTGGGTAATCCTGCTGGCAGGTTGCCCTCAGCCAGCCTGAATTCCAAAGTCTTGGTTCCTGTGTCGGCTGCTGTCATCCCTTCTCTAGCGTCAGGGGTATAAAAGAAGCAGCAGATGCCATTTTCTTTAGTCTTTCTTGCCGCACGGTACCCGAAGCAGAAGCAGTTTGCAAGTGCCGGTCGGCTGACTCCTGAGATTTTGGTGTTAGAGTTTCAGTTCCAAAGTCTTCAATAAAGCTAAGTACCCTGTTGGGGAAACTTTTTTCTTGCTCCAGACCAATGTCAGAAAAAGTTAATTGTATTTCATGTGGGAATCAAATACCTCATAAGGATTTTCATTCTTACTGTATTCCTTGCCTAGGCCCTGATCACAACGTTTCTGGTTGTTGGTATTGTGCTAGATTTAACCAACGCACTATTAAGCGGCTGTATGATTTTGCTTTAAACTATTTTGGACGCCGGTTTAATTATCCAGAAAGGTCATCGGATAGCCATCTGACTGCCGGAGTTCACAAAATACGCAAGGAAAAGGAAAGGGAGAGACAACCGAGGCCCAAAACTGATGATGAAGCTTCTCCTAAGCCAGTCTCTGGTTCGCCGGTCCTCAATGAGGCGCTTTTGCAGCCCCTGACATCCGCTACTGGTTGCAGGCCGCTACCAACCCCCACGTAGAGTCGGCCATGCCGCTGGAAACTCAAGGTATTGGATCCTTGGATATTATCCCTTCAGATGGGTCCGGAGCCGCTTCTGAGGGTGTATTCAGGCCTAAACATCTTTACATCAAACCGACTTCAGCTTCAAAGGCAAAGACTAAAGCACCTTCCAAAGCAAACTCAACAGCCATGTGGTCAGCCTCTATGCCCAAAAAACAGATGCTCAAAATGGCCAAAGACTTGATTACCTTCATCAGGGGTTCCCATCCCCCTCCTCATAAGAGGCCTAGGCAAGAGACTGACTATGAATCTTCAGATCAGGTTTCCATTTCTTCTGATTCCTCTTCTGATCAGGAATATTCTCTTCCCCCCTATGAGGATTCTGATGCTGAAGAATCTATTCCTTCAGCTTCGCCTCCAGAGGACTGTTGTTTTGGGGGAAACCTTACATACCATGAGGGAGCATTTCCACTTGTAGAGCCAAGATTTTTCAAAATCTAAAAAGAGGCTCAGGGATTTCCTATTACTACTTCAACACAAACCACTAGCTATCCCACCTGTGTTAGACATTTTAGATGATGTATTTTCAGAATCTAGTCTTACCCCTGACTCCTTACCTCCAGTTCCTGTTAAGCCTGACAGATATTACAGGGTTCCTGACTCTCATAAATTCCATTTTAAAACCCTGCTGCAGACCCAGAAACTATTTCTCAGGGTCCCAAAGGAGTTAAGGCTTCTCCTGCAAAAAACCCTACCCCCTCTGACAGAGATTCTAGGACACTGGATAGATGGGGAAAAAAGGTTTACACATCTACTACCTTGGCTATAAGGGCATTAAACTGTCAGTTTCATATGCTCAAATATTAGCAACATGTCATGGCATTGCTTAAACAGAAAATGTTGTTAAACTCTGAATGTGCAGAAAACAAGGAAATGCAGGATTTATTGCATGCAGCTGAACAAGTTGGAAAGCATACTTTGCAATGTGGTTTTGATTCTTTAGACGCCTCCTGCAAGGCCGCAGTCACAGGTTCTGTAATTAGGAGGCATGCTTGGTTAAAGGAACAAAATCTGCCTGATCATGTTAAAGTTAAATTATTAGATGCACCTTTACAGCATGATACTTTGTTTGGTGTTAAGGCAGAAGAGGTGTTAAAGAAAATGGAGGACAAAGCTAAATCTATGCAAACGGTCAAAGATTTTTTACAAGTACAGCCACTTAGGTTTAGTAGACATTGGCCAACAAAAATTGGTCCTTTCCTGTGTCAGACAGACCTCAAAGGGGCAGAACCAGATGTCCTAGAGGCAGATCCCAGGTGCAAGGTTCATACCTCCCAAAGCAATGGGGGGCTTCTACCTCCAAAGCTGGAGAAGACAAATCACAGACATACAGGAAACAGTCCCAATGACTTCCCCCTACCTGCACCAATCACTTATCTCCTGGCAGCACCCTTAGGGGGAAAATTAGCACTTTTTTCTCAAAATTGGCACATTATAACCCAGGACAAGTGGGTCCTAAATGTCGTGTCACTAGGCTACAAGTTCCATTTCCATACCCTGCCAAAGGCAAACGACTGGCCAAATCTGCCAAAAAATCAATGGGCAGAGGCACAAAAACAAGTCTCATCCCTCATGGACATGGGGGCCATTCAACAAGTACCTGAGCAAGAGCAGGGACAAGGATTTTACTCAAGACTGTTCTTGGTACCCAGAAAGGACCTATCTATTTTGAACACATTCCTGGATATACCAAAATTCAAGATGTTGACTTTGCAGCAGCTTCTGCCCATGCTGGGCAAGAACGCTTGGCTTGTGACTTTAGACCTAAAAGAGGTATACTTGCATGTCACAATCAGACAAGTATGCAGAAGATACCTCAGATTCAAGGCTGGCTCAATGCATTACCAATTCTCTGCACTGCCCTTTGTAAAGACCCTGGGCGCAGTAGATAAGCCAAAGTGCCGGCACCAGTAATTGCATTCTGCAGACAGAGGAATACAAATATATCCTTACTTGGATGACTGTCTAATTCAAGCAGAGAACAAGGACATTCTTCTAGAACGTCTGGCGTTTGTGAAAAGACTTCTAACATGCCTAGGGTACACAGTCAACGTAAAGAAATCAAAGCTAGTACCCTCTCAAGAGATAATATTCCTGGGTGCAAGCTTAAATACAACTACCCAGATGGCTTATCTCACGCCAGACAAAGGCAACTGACTACCTGTTTCAAGAATGTTGGCAACAAAGGCCCAGTTATCTCCAAGAAAAATTCTGCAGGCTTTGGGCTTCATGGCATCCTGCATCCTACTAATTCCATATGCAAGACTGCATATGAGGAAACTTCAGTGGTACCTAAAAAGTGTTTGGACTCAACATTGCCACAGCCTGAAAACGATGATTACTCTCATTCCTTGCCTGCAACAGGAGTTTCGATGGTGGGCAAAGGCTGGTCACCAAAACAAGGGACAGCCATTCACATTACCCCCAGCCAAGTAGACACTAACAACGGATGCATCAGATTATGCCTAGGGGGCCCACATGGCAGGAAGATGCATTCAGGGCACATGGACCTCAAACCAAATGCATCTGCATTATCAATTAGAAAGAGATGCTAGCAGTTCAAAATGCCCTGACAGCCTTCAAGGACCTACTTCATCAAGGACAACTACTGATAAAGGCAGACAACACCACGGTCATGTGGTATATAAACAAGCAGGGGGGCACACGTTCGTACCCCCTTTGCAGACTAGCCATGACTTTGTGGGATACAGCATTGACTTACCAAGTACATCTGCAGGCACAATTCCTGCCAGGACGGAAAAATACTCTGGCAGACGAACTAAGCAGAAACTTCATGGATCCCACGAGTGGCACCTGGATCCACAAGTCTTCAGCATAACAAATGGGGATGCCCGGACATAGATCTATTTGCCTCCCCTCACAACTACCAACTAAAAAGATTCTGCACAATGATTTATCACAGACAAGCATGGAAAGTGGACGCCCTATCTTTCAGCTGGAAAACACCTATCAGTATATACATTTCCCCCTCTGCCTCTCCTCCCCAAGGTACTCCTAAAGGTCAGACAGGAGAGGCCAAAGATGATACGGATTGCCCCAGACTAGCCCCACCAGTACTGGTATCCAATACTACGGAGCTTGTCTCAATGCCCAGCTTGGACCTTACCTCAAATACCTCATCTACTGTCCCAGCAAAACAGTCAGATCCTGCACAGCCAACTCAGAACTTTAAACCTGACAGAATGGCGAATAATGTAGTCATACAAAGCACACCACTCAGTAAAGCTGTGATGGATGTCATTTTGAAAGCCAGAAGGCCTAGTACTAGAAAATCTTATGCTGGAAAATGGAAGAGATTCTGTGCTTGGAACCAGGCACAAGGAACTGATACAGCTGTGCCAAATATTCCTCAGATTTTGCAATACTTAACTGAGATGCTGAACAAAGGCCTATCGTTTTCATCTATTAAAATTCATGCCTCTGCCCTTTCGGCTCATTACAATGTAGAGCCACCAATCTTTTCTCATCCCTTATTAAAGCAGTACCTCAGAGGAGCCAAAATTTTAAGACCTCCAAGGAGATCACCAATGCCTGCAATGGGACCTCAACTATGTCTTGGAAAAACTCACCCTGCCTCCTTTCAAGCCAGCTGCTACTGCTGACATAAGTTCTTATCTTGGAAACCAGCTCTGCTCCTAGCAATAACTTCCGCAAGACGAGTTTCAGATCTACAGGCACTCATGTCTGTGGAACCTATTATCATTTTTTTAATCCAGACAGGGTCTCTCTGAGGACAAACCCACCATTTATGCCCAAGGTGGTGTCCAGTGTGGCTTTCAACCAAACTGTTCACCTGCCAACCTTTTATCCAAATCCACAGAACAAGGGGGAGAGAATTCTACATTCTTTGGACGTACACAGACAGCTTAGATTCTACTTGGAGAGAACCAACGTTTTCAGAAAGACAGAGCAATTACAAGTGACATATGCTGCAGGATCACAAGGAAAGGCGATCTCAAAGCAGACTATTTCAAAGTGGATTGGTCACTGAGTTCGTTTTTGCTCTGTACACCATGGCAAGCCAGTACCTAAGGGCATTAAGCCACACTCAACAAGAGCTGCAGCCACTTCAGCAGCCTTTCTCAGGGGAGTACCTACCAAGGACATTGTAGAGGCTGCTAGTTGGAGTTCATTGCACACCTTTACAAAGCACTATCACCTGCCATTCTACTCTAAATCCAGGGCAGGCTTTGCCACTGCAGTTCTGCAGGGCCTCATAGCCGCTCCTAATGCTGTTTAGCTCCAGCCTCCCAAGCTTAGCTTTGGGACTCTGCCCAAATGTGATGACTGCAACAGTGAAACAAGAAGAACATAGTACAGTTGTGTACACTTACCATAAATGTAGATGTTCGACTGTATTCACTTTTGCAGTCCAGGTTACCCACCTGCCATCCCCCTTTTCTTCTGATGGGACCTATGTGGTGTATTTGCTTGTAGATGAAGGTAAATTTTATATTGGTGCATGCAATTATACATATATAAATGTTGGCACCCCTTTTGGGGGCCACCTGACATCTGGGGCAAGAAAAACTAAAGAAAATGGCGTCTGCTGCTTCTTTTATACCCCTGACGACCTGACGTCAGGGAAGGGGCGACAGCAGCCAATGCAGGACAGAAGACTTTGGAATTCAGGCCGGCTGAGGGCAACCTGCCAACATGATTACCCAAATGTAATGACTGCAACAGTGAATACACTCTAACATCTACATTTATGGTAAGTGTACACAACTGTACTTTTTTCCTCCCTGGTAGTATCCTTAGTTTGAACACCGTCATGTTAGCAGACCCTGGGAGTCTGCATAAACTGTGATTGTGGAACACCGGAATGCCTTCTTAAGGCTTGAGCAGGACACTGTTCATTGTCTGGCTGTTTTTTTTTTCTTTTGGAGGAATTCATCACTTTATCATGCTTGTTGAAGATTTATCTGAGAGTCCCCTGTCTTGCAGAATCTGGGCTTAAGGGTGACAACAGCCTTCATTATGTTGCTGCCATACCAGAAGATGCTGGTGTTACAATAAAATGAACCTCTTAGTCCAATGTATGCATTTTGCTGTCTTGCTGAACACCATCAGGCCACCCACAATTTTATAATATAAAGGTTGCTTCTGCACCCACTGGCATCCCATCAATGAGGGATAAGTTTTATCCCATTCTGTCAGTGGAAGACTAGCATTCTGTTGCATGGCAGACTCTACTACTGCTTTTTATGCACATGCATTGTTTCTTGCCTCTGCTGCGGAAGGTGTCCAGGTTAACAGCTTAGTGAGCCAAAAGCATGTTCTGTGGCACCCCTTCCCAAAAAAATGTACTCCTCCTTCCTCTGAGGGAGTGTGACTTAGGACAACTTTGTCCTAGGTTTGCCTGTCTAAGGATAGGCATGTACATCCTTTCCTGCAGAGCTGCAGCCGGACACTCTGCAGCTTACTGAAGATGGGGTGTCCTAGTTCGTTGTAGGGTTATTTTCCTCAATACCAGTGAAGCTGGCTAGTGATGCGGTACCTGTGGCTGTATTGTCATCACTCATGAATTTCGTCCTTCTAGGAGAGCTCTGTTACTGAGCTTTTAAGTAGATGAGTTTTAGTGTGAGTTTTCCATTCCTTCAGCAGAATCTGTTAGAGAGAATGATGAAAGACTCTTCACTAGCAGGATGTGAAGCCTAGGTTGTCCCCTCTTTAGCTTAGAGGAAATGGATCTTGGCAAGTGAGAAGTCAGCTGGATTTGTGAGCAGTATGTATTGGCCTTAAACACCAAAGAAAGTGTCATTTTGCATCGATCCGAAATAAAGCCCTGACAGCTGACCCAGATGACCTGGGTTCATGTAGCAGCCTGGATAGTGGAGGAGCTAGCTGGTGAGGGGTTGACAGCAGCCGATGCTAGCTTGCCTATCTTGGTGGAAGGATCCAGTGTGTGGAAAACTATAGTTTTGCATGATCAGGCAACCCGGTATGCAGCATTGTGAATCACGAGTGTGTGCTTGGCTTTGTCAAGCTAGACACAGTAGCTTGTATCATGCATGACATTGAGTGTTTGCAAGCCTTTGCTGTGACTTGATAACGGGTCACATGCATCAGATGCCAGCATAAGGATTAGGCCTTAAAGAACACTCCTTAGCTTTGTATCAAGTATAACACTGTCTTGTGGTTGAGACATTGTAAGTAGATGTTCTTCATCTCACATTGCTGCAGTCCTTACTTATGGGTAGTCCGCTGTCCTCGGTCGGCCCGAATACCAAAGTATTAGGCTGACGTCGGTCATGGGCGCCTAGATCTGACATCAGAGCGTCAGGGTATAAAGGCGCATGACCGACATCATATCCTCAGTCTTTTTTGCCGCATGGTCCGATGCAGAAGCAGCGTTGCAAGTGCCGTTCGGCGTTCTGAAATTTTTCGTTTTCGGAGTTTCAGACCGATACCAAGTTGGGCTAAGTACCCCGTTGGGGAATATTTTTGTTTTTTCTTGCCTCAGTTACTTACCGGATGTCAGAAAAAGTGAATAATTGTATTTCTTGTGGGAAACAGATACCGCATAGGGATTACCACTCGCTTTGTATTCCTTGTTTGGGACGAGCACGCGTAGTCGGGTGTCGGTTTTGTGCTAGGTTTAATAAGCGCACTATAAAACGGAGGTTAGATTGCGCTAGGTTAGTCTTTGGCAAGAGGTGTAATTATAATATGCCGTCAGATGTTCCGACGCCTGCTTCTACTAAGAAGCGCAAAGACAAATCTTTAAAGCCTAGGCAGGATGATTCGTCCGTTTCGGACGCCGGACCTTTTGAAGCTACAGCCGAACAGGTGGATCCGGCTGAAGTTTCTGTTGAGTCCCAGGGGGAAACTTTGATTTTACAGGATGTGGCCTCTCAGGAGGCAGGTCAGGCTGAAGGGGCCTCTCAGGTTACTATTCTCCCTTCTATGCCTAAGGTGGTTAGGCCTTCTGCTACTGTTTCTAAGGCTCCTTCTAAGGGCAGGTCTGTCTTGCCTTCCTCTGGTGTCAGTTCTGGTTCTTCAGGGTCTGTGCCTAAAAAGCACATGCTTAAAATGGCAGAGGATTTGATTACTTTAATTAGAGGTTCTATGCCCCCTCCTGATAAAAGGCCCAGGGTGGAGCCAGAGTTGGAAAGTTTGGAGCAGGCCTCAGATGATTCAGAGTCTTCTGCTGAAGACATTCAAGATTTCCCTCCTTATTCTGATTCTGATGCAGAGGATTCCACTCCTTCTGCTTCTCCTCCAGAGGATTTTTCATTTTCAGAAACTCTGCATTCCATGAGGGAGCATTTTCAGTGGGAGGGACAGGATTACTCTGATTCACGGAAGAGACTTAGGGAGTTCTTGTTTTTACCACAGCATAGACCCTTAGCTATACCTCTGGTTTTGGATGTTGTTTCAGATGTTTTTTCGGAAGCTTACCTTAATCCAGATTCTGTGCCTCCTGCCCCAGTTAAACCGGACAGGTATTACAGGGTGCCTGAGGCTCATAAATATCTGTATAAGAGTCCTAGGGCGGACCCAGAAACTATTAGTCAGGGGCCTAAGGGTGTTAGAGCCTCTGTTGTTAAGAATCCGGTTCCTCTAGATAAGGAAGCTAGGGCTTTGGATAGATGGGGTAAGAAGGTGTATACCTCTTCTACTTTAGCAATGAGAGCTTTGAACTGCCAGTTTCATATGTTGAAGTATCAGAATTTCCTCCTTTCTCAGCTAAGGTCTAAAGTGGATGCTTTGGCAGAGGGCATAGAGTGTAAAGAATTACAGGATTTAGTGCATGTTTCAGAACAGGTGGGTAAGCACTCTTTGCAATGTGGTTTTGATGCTTTACAGGCTTCTTCTAGGGTGGCTGCCACTGGTTCAGTTATTCGTAGGCACGCCTGGCTTAAGGATCAGAATTTGTCTGAGCATGTTAAGTCTAGAATTCTGGATGCCCCTTTACAGTCTGAAGTTTTGTTTGGTCCTCCTGTGGAGTCGGTCTTAAAGAAAATGGAGGACAAGGCTAAGTCTATGCAGACTGTTAAAGATTTTTTGCAGGTACAACCGCCAAAGTTTAGTAGAAATTGGCCTACTAAGGGGTGGACGTACCCTTCTTCTGATTCTCATTCTAGGGGTAGATCTAGGCGTGGTAGGGGCAGAGCTCAGAGTACTTTCAGGCCGAGACAATGGAGTTCGCCTGCTCAATCTGCTGGTGAGGGCAGGGGCCAGTCCTTTCGTAAACAGGCCCAATGACCTACATTTTCAGCTGCCAGATTCTTCTTGCCTGGCAGCTCCTTTGGGAGGAAAGTTGGCTCTTTTCAAGCAAAATTGGCATTTAGTCACCCAGGACAAATGGGTATTGGACATTATAAACCGAGGTTACAAGTTCTATTTCCATACCATGCCTCCTTTCAAAGGCATGCCAGACGTCCCTCCTCGGCAAAGGATAGAGGCTCGCAGACAAATTTCTTTACTTCTTCAAATAGGAGCTATACAGCCAGTTCCTCTGTCAGAAGTGGGCCTAGGATTTTATTCTCATCTGTTTCTAGTTCCAAAGAAAGGGAACACGTGGAGACCAATTTTGGATTTATCTATCCTCAACACTTACCTGGACATTCCAAAGTTCAAGATGCTGACTTTACAACAACTTTTACCTCTGTTGGGAAAAGATCACTGGATGGTTACTCTGGATCTCAAAGAGGCTTACCTTCATGTTCCTATCAGGCCCAGTTGCAGGAGGTACCTGTGTTTTCGGGCTGGAAATTTACATTATCAGTTCTCTGCATTGTCCTTTGGCTTATCTACTGCGCCCAGAGTGTTCACAAAGGTTCTGGCTCCAGTGATAGCATTTTTCAGACTAAGAGGAATACAGATTTATCCTTATTTGGACGACTGCCTGATTATTGCACAAGAAAAGGACAAACTTCTTCATCATCTACAGTATGTGATGGCAGTGTTAAGATGCCTAGGGTATTCTGTGAACGAAACAAAGTCCAGTCTAGTACCCTCTCAGGACATGTGCTTTCTGGGTGTGAGACTGAATACAGCTTCCCAGTTGGCCTTTTTGACCCCGGACAAAGAAGCCTTTCTCTTTATTTCCATCAAATGTCTCTATGGTCCAGGCTGACTGCAAGGACAGTCCTTCAAGCCTTGGGGTTCATGGCATCTTGTATTCTGGTGCTTCCCAATGCCAAATTGCATATGAGGAAGCTTCAATGGTATCTCAAAAATGTATGGACACAGCACTGCCAAGATCTAGACACTGTCATTCAGATAATACCTTGCATACGGAAGGAGTTTTTGTGGTGGGCTCAGGAATGTCACCTAAACAAGGGACTCTCTGTGACCCGGCCAGAGGCGAGTCAGATTCTAACGACAGATGCCTCGGACAAGGCTTGGGAGCACACCTCAATGGAAAATGGGTGCAAACACGTGGCCTGTCAAACTCCAACATTTGCATATCAACTTGAAGGAAATGTTAGCAGTCCAGTTTGCATTGATGGCTTTCAAAGATTTACTTCACCCAGGGCAGGTGTTGATTCAAACAGACAACACTACTGTCATGTGGTACATCAACAAGCAGGGGAACCCATTCTTACCCTCTTTGCAGGCAAGCGATGATTCTGTGGGAAACTGCTCTCAATCTACACCTCAATCTTCAGGCAAGGTTTCTACCAGGAGCACAGAACTCCTTAGCAGATGTATTGAGCAGACAAATAGTGGATCCTCACGAATGGAAATTGGATCCTCATGTATTTCAACAGTTGGCAGTGTTATGGGGAACTCCAGACATAGATCTGTTCGCTTCTCCACTAAATTACCAGTTGCCAAAGTTTTGCACAAAAATGTTTCATCACACAGCTTGGAAGGTGGACGCTCTATCATTCAGTTGGAACAATCTGCATGTATATGCCTTTCCATCTCTGCCTCTTCTTCCCAAGGTACTCTTGAAGGCCAGACAAGACAAGCCAACCATGATTTTGATAACACCGGATTGGCCTCGACAACACTGGTACCCACTACTGAGGAGCTTAGTACGAGAACCTCCATGGCCTCTGCCTTTGATTCCGCACCTTTTGTCACAAGAGGACAGTCACTTCCTCAATGTCAAGATTCAGTCTCTACATCTAACAGCCTGGCATATTCTGTTTTAGACTCTGGAGGGTCTCAGCTTCCACAACAAGTTTTGAATGTTATTTTGGAGGCCAGGAGGCCTAGTACCAGGAAAGTTTACGCTGATAAATGGAGGAGATTTTTTATTTGGAGCAAAGGAAAGGACTTTGATGTCTCCAAACCTGATTTAAGTGTTGCTCTTCAATATCTTACTGAGTTATTGGACAAGGGTTTGTCTTTCTGCTCAATAAAGGTCCATGCTGCAGCCATTTCTGCTCACTATGATTGTGACCCTCCTTTATTCTCTCATCCTTGGTTTAAGCAATTTCTTAGAGGGGCAAAGAATATAAGACCGCCACGTAGAGCTCCTACTCCTGCTTGGGATCTCAATTTTGTGTTGGAAAAACTTACTCTACAACCTTTTGAGCCTGCAGCTACTGCCGAGTTAAAGTATTTGTCATGGAAAACTGCTTTTTTGTTGGCCATTACCTCTGCAAGAAGGGTTTCTGAATTACAGGCCCTCATGGCAGTGGAGCCTTTCCTAATTTTTCATAAGGATAGGGTATCTTTGCGTACTAATCCTTCCTTTATGCCTAAGGTAGTTTCTAGTGTGGCCTTAAATCAAACTATTCATTTGCCTACTTTTTATGCAAACCCCCAAAATAAAGGGGAGAAAATTTTGCATACTTTGGATATTCACAGGCAGTTGCGTTATTATTTGAGCAGAACCAAGGAGTTCAGACAGTCTCAGCAATTGTTTGTTTCTTTTGCTTTGGGTTCACAGGGTAAACCTGTTTCAAAACAAACTATTTCTAAATGGATTGGGTTTTGTATTTCTTTCTGTTATTCCCATCATGGTAAGGAGATTCCTGTGGGAATCAGGCCTCATTCCACTAGGGCTACTGCTACTTCTACGGCCTTTTTAAGGGGGGTAGCTACAAAAGACATTTTGGAGGCAGCTACTTGGAGTTCAGTGCATACCTTTTCTAAACATTACCACCTTCCTCTTTATTCTAAGTCTAGGGCTGGATTTGCCACTGCAATTTTACAGGGCATTTTAGCAGCCCCTAATGCTTTATGATTTTTACCATCCTCCCTTTCCCGTTGCTTTGGGATTCTACCCATAAGTAAGGACTGCAGCAATGTGAGATGAAGAACATAGTACAGTTTTGTACCTACCATAAATGTAGATGTTCAAGATCCACATTGCTGCAGTCCAATTACCTCCCTCCTTCCCCACTGTAGTTAGTCTTGGTGCTATGCTTTAGGTGATGGTTGTTGTTGGGCATGTTTTTGGGAGGTATTCTGTTTTTGGCTGTGGCCTTTCTGGTTTGGTCTTCTGACATCTGGGGCAAGAAAAGACTGAGGATATGACGTCGGTCATGCGCCTTTATACCCTGACGCTCTGATGTCAGATCTAGGCGCCCATGACCGACGTCAGCCTAATACTTTGGTATTCGGGCCGACCGAGGACAGCGGACTACCCATAAGTAAGGACTGCAGCAATGTGGATCTTCGAACATCTACATTTATGGTAGGTACAAAACTGTACTTTTTGTGACCTGGAGGGTTCAAAATAGAAGTCGCACTTGAAACACTTTGACCCTGGTAAGGAAGTAGTTAAGCCAGACCCTCAGGCCACTGGGGCAAGATAGTGCCCTGACACAGTTGAAGATCAGAAGGGGAGTGGGCTATGAACCTCCACTGTGCTTTTCTTGTCTGGATGTTCTACCTTGTCTTGTCCAGTGAAATGGCCCCAATGGACAGTGAAATGAATGAGCTGAGGATGATTGGAGAGGGCAGATGATCAGCAAACAGGGGAAATGGAAGGAGTAAAAAAGAAAGGTATGGATGGTATGCTGAAAGGATTATCTCTCATGCTTTTGTCTTGCAGTCAACACTGCATACTGCTGTATCCTGTGGGGGAGGGGTGATGCATGCATCTGACAGTGGGCCAAAGATGATCACCCTCGCAGCCGTTTACCTAGTGGGAGAAGTGGCCATGTTTACAAATCCCTGATGTACATCTCCAGTTTTCTCCTGAAACAAGAGGCTCAGCAGTTATGCCTAGTCTGAGTCTTACTGTAGTTAGGGAGTCCAGAGACCAACATATTTGCCACATGGAGGTTGTGGACCTCCTGCTGTTACAAATACATGATTCCGCTGTGCATGGAACACACTTGTATTAGTTTCCCTGTGACTCCACATCTCAAAATTTGGAGAGGAAATATCTGAACTTTTGTTCCCTTATGGTGGCTGAGAAGAGTGTAGTTTCAGGGATTGCTAGCAGCACATGGCTTTATCCTTGCATAGGCCAAGCAAATTGCCATCTTTGGAATGAACTCCTGCTGCTTCAGGCTGTAGATCATAGTTCACATCCCTTAGTTTTGTCTGGCTTTCTATTAGTCGTCCCAAAAGTGATGTAATCTGCCAGGAAGTGTTCTCTTTATCAGTTGTGATCTGCTGAGTTGAAGAGGCAGCCTGCCTGGATGGAGATGGTTTTCATGCTGCTGCATTTGTTTGGTTTGCAGCTGTTCCTGACATCACACGGAAATGTGCATCTTGGAGTTATTTTTTGATGAAGCATTTTTTTTTCTGAGAGCATAGTGACCCAGTGCTAACTGGTTAAGCATATTTTTCAAAGGTAGGAGGGGATGCAGAACACCTTTAAGAATGGTTTGCATTCTTAACATTTCTACATAGTTTTGTGCATCAGAAGACGTGGAGAAAATGTATGTGACAACCCAGCTGGTCATCCAGCACTCTGTAGGAAGACAGAAGCTGAAAAATTCTCTGAATGAACTCTAGTCATGCACCATTAGTGCTAGGAAGTTGTCATTCATAAATGAGGGTACACAGTGCACTGGAATATAGCAGTGATGTAATGCCACTTGGTGCCGATCAGGTGTACAGCAACCTAGCTGTACACACACACACACACACACACACACACACACACACACACACACACACACACACACACACACACACACACACACACACACACACTCTCTCTCTCTCTCTTCACAGGCGAAAGTATCACCAAAGTGCAGTTTTGATGAGGGAAAGCAGCATTACTAAGGTGTCTGACTCTGCATACAACAGGGCAATAGTAGTACTTGTGATGTCCCTGTGGCTAATGTACCAGAAGCATGTCCCACATTTAATTGCCTACATGATCTTGTTACATCTCCTGCATATACAACATGCACCGATGCAGGCATAATGCTCTTGCACTGTGGTGTTGCTTTGCTCGTGACCTTGTGCACCTGCTGTATATGCGTGCATGTCACCTGCTTGTATGCATAGAAGCAGTCACTGTTTCAGTGCCTTATGCAGGTTTGTTCATAAAGTTTCAGTACACTGAATTGACAGCTACAGCATGTTTGGTTCAGCCCCCTTATTTCTGACCACGTTTCCTTTGGCTGCTTCATATAATTCCATCCCTTTTCCTTCTGAGACTTGAATTACATGGTTGACTGTCTTTCCTTGCCCTTCTTGATGTGCTTGTTTAGCAGTTGAGAAATCTGTATCCTTGAAGAGTCTTTCTAATGTTTATTGCCTTTGCATAGTATGTATGTATTGGAGCGTCAGGTCCTTATTTATTGAGAGCCGTATTTGTGTCCCCCCTCCCCCCAGTAGACTCTGGTATGCCTTTTTCTTCCTGAGACATTTTCTTTGAGTGTTGTCAGAATTGTTGAAATAGTTGGCTCATCTCACTGTGTTGTTTATAAGGCTTGGAAACTGGATTGAGGGCCCTTCATACCTTGACTATTCATCTTGCTGTGGTTTAGCTGGAGTGACTGTATGCATTCAAGAAGATTGGACCCCTGATGTCCTTTCTACATTCAGTATCGCTTACATATAGTAAATGTATACCGAAGCTTAGACATCCTCTTCTCATGCCATGCTTCAGCCTCATAAATAAGCCACAGGAGAAGCATGATGGTACATAAGGGATTTACGGACGAAGTCCCTCAGAACTTTCTTGCCACCAGCTGGAACACTTTGGTCTGTCAGACCTGTGCGAGTTTCTGTTGCGAGCGGACAGATAAGTATGCTCATTGGGGTCCCTTCCTGTTTCATCTTAATTTTTGACTAAAAAAGTTGTTTTCATTAGAAGGGGTAAATGTGACTGTGAGAGGCTGATATTGTACAAAGACAGACATTTGAAGTTCTTATTCTGTCTAGGTCCTAACCACAATTTTGGGGATTGTTCAGATTGTAACTCCTTTGTCCCTAAAACTATAAGGAATTGTTTAATATCTCTAAAGATTTACCTAGAAAATCTGGCACTAAAGGAGCTTGCACGAGGTAGGATGGCTTCTGATTATTCCCAGTCTGACATCTCTCTGCAGTTGCTTAAGAAGCTGAAGTCTTTGGAAGCTGTAGCTGTGTGATCAGACTCTGGCATCTTTGCTGTGTCACTTGAGCATTCAGACTTCCCGGTTTTGGTTGCTGCTCCCTTTGTTGTGACCCCATTGGAGGCTGACGAGGCACAGTTATGTAGGCATGTTCATCACAACCAACCAGATGGCCTGTAAAGATGTAAAGGAAGAACCATGGCTGGTCATTTCAGAGGGATCTGAGGGCACATTGCAGTTCCTTGTGTGAGTGGTGTCGGAGGCACAATAGTTAGCACACTATGTTTTTTGGTGCAGAAGGTTGTGGGTTCTGTTCCCATACTAGGTTGAGTGACTACTGACACTGTAGTGAAGCATAAGGAGGCTGCTTCACATCCAAGTGTTTTTTTTTTTTTTTTTTTTTTGCATGAGACATTAAGATCTTTGAGTTGGTTAAGGTGTTTACCTTACAGACACAAAGTGCAGGGTTTGATTCTTGAATGGAATATTAGCTAGGCTTAAAATGGCCTGCAAAGGCAGTTAGCCTAATAGTAGCCAGTGAATCTATATAAGAGGAAGTACAAAGTTCCTTAATACCGGTATGTCAGAGATCTGATTCTTCTCATTTTGTTTCTGCGGAGATTCCCATGAAGAAGCAGGAAAAAATAAAACCTACCTTTCTTTGTTAGCCCTGAGGATCCCAGATTGAATGGTGTGATTTTTCTCAAGTATTTTTAAGGCGCTTATGACTTGAAACTGTCTGACCCCCCCCCCCCCCCCCATGTCATCTTTTCCTCAATAAAGGGATATAGAGATCCTTTTGAAGATTAGAACTCTGAGTCTGAAGTGGAGTGTCTTGCTTATTCTTTCCAAATTCTTTCTCTAGTAGGTTTCTTAAGTCTGAAGATGATGCTGTTCCCATTAGGACAGTGTTGTGGAGAGAATAGTTTTGAAAATCATTCAGAATTTCCAATGGAAAGGCAAACAAGTGTCTGTGCAAAAGAGCTTCTATGACTTGGTATCTGTGGGAGTTCCCAAGCCTTCTGCATTAATTACTTCCAGTGCTTGAAGTCATGCAAGATCCCTTTTCATTGTGCTTAAACAGAGTCTGAAACTCCCAACACCCAAGAAACCTGATGGGCTTTATAAGGTTTGGGATGCTCTTAAGTTCTTGTATAAAAATCCTTTCTCGAGTTCTGCTGTAGTTAAATCTGACAAACCTACTAAATGTTTACCATCTTCAAATGCTTTTGGTTTAAAAGACAGCAGAGCTTTGGACAGGTACCAAAAGGAGGAATACATTTTTGTTGCACTTTTTTGCCATTAACTACCCAAGTAATATGATTTGGATAGTTAGGTAATGTAAACAAGTTAATGTCATATCTGCTTGAATCAGGCAATAAATCTGTCTTTTCTTTCCTAAAGTCTACTACTCTGGTAGCTAGACTTTCTATTAAATGCAACTGTGATGTGACTGATGCATCTTCTACAGCTACTGCTGCTGCAGTTGTATCAAGGAGATAGTCTTGATTAAGATTACAGGTTCTGTCTAAGGATTAAAAGTCCTGGTTTGGACAGAGAATATCTCCTTGGTCCAGCAGGTGCTGAAGTTTTTAAAAACCTGCAAGAAAGAGGAACAGTAGTTTAAGATTCTGTGCAGATTTTTCTGTCTTTCATCCCAAAATACCAAAGAAACTATCCATCTAGGGCTAGACCATTTTTTTGTAAAGATCAGAAACTTCAACAAAAATGAAAAGTTTTTTCTGAGAAGTTCAAGGGAAGTCCATATCTGATTTCAAAGGTACCTTTCCTCATAAATTTATCAGCTTATGAATATCCCCTGCGCCTCTCCCTTCCACCTCAGCCAGTCCCTTCTAACTTTTTCAGAGAAACTTCTCACTCCTTTCCTTTGTGGAGACTGGCATCAGATCACTGGGTTCTCATCGTCATATAGAGAGTTGGCAGATTATTCTGGCCTCTCCCTCCATCCTATTCTGGAATTTCTTACCAGCTCCCAAACCAAGGATGTTTGGATGTTCTTCGTGTTTCACTGTTGCAGTCATCACACTAGGGTTATTTGCCTGCAGGTAGCCCTCAGTCGGCCTGAATACCAGAGACTTAGTTTTTCTGCATCGGTTGCTGTCGCTTTAGGACTAACGTCAGCTCGTCAGTGGTATAAAAACAGGCACCCGACGCCATTTCATCAGTCTTTCTTGCTGAGGAGCCCGAAGCAGAAGCAGTTCGCAAGAGTGCCGGTCAGCTGCTACCTGAGTTTTCGTTTCCGAATTGAATCAAACTGAAGTCTTCTAAAGCTAAGTACCCCGTTGGGGATCCTTTTTTCTTGCTCTAACCAATGTCAGAAAAAGTTAACTGTCTTCGCCTGTGGAAAGAAAATACCACACCGAGATTTCCATTCTTACTGCATCACCTGTTTAGGCCCAGACCGTGATATTCCTCGCTGTTGATTTTGTGTTTTGTTCAACGCCTGAACTATTTGTTGTCTGGCCCTTATTGTTGCCAAATACTTTCGCTCCTGATCTCCGTATTCCGAAATTCCTTCGGTAAGCCATCCGACTACAGATCTTCCGAAAAAACGTAAGGATAAAGACAGCGACAGACTGCACGGGTTCAAAACTGCCAACGACGTTTCTGTTAAGCTAGTTGCCAGTTCGCCAGTACTCAGTGAGGCTCTTTTGCAGCCCCTGATGTCTGCTTTGATGGATTTGCAGGTCGCTACCGAGACCCAGTGTTCTTTGTGTTTCACTGTTGCAGTCATCACATTTGGGTTATCTGCCTGCAGGTGGCCCTCAGCCGGCCTGAATACTAGAGTCTTTGGATTTCTGCGTTGGATGCTGTCGCTTCTTCCATGATGTCAGGTCGTCAGGGGTATAAAACATGCAGCCGATGCCATTACATCAGTCTTTCTTGCCATGCGGTGCCTGAAGCAGAAGCAGTTCGCAAGTGCCAGTAGGCCAACTTCTGAAATTTTTGATGTTCATCGTGCATACAGCTGCAGTCATTACATATGGGTTATCCTGCCGTCAGGCGGGTTCTCGGTCGGCCGAATTCCAAAGTCTAGGTCCGGCGTCGGTTGTCGTCGCTTCTTCCCTGACATCAGTGCGGCAGGGGTACAAAAGAGGCAGCCAACGCCATTTTCTTCAGTCTTTCTTGCCGCTCGGTGCCCGAAGCAGAAGCAGTTCGCAAGTGCCGGTCGGCCAGCTCCTGAGATTTACGAAAGTATTCCAGCCGAAGTCTTCTTGAAAGTTAAGTACCCCGTTGGGGAAACTTTTCTTGCCTCAGACCGATGTCAGACAAAGTTAATAATTGCATTTCTTGTGGGAAGCAAATACCGCATAAGGATTTCCACTCTTTCTGTATACCTTGCTTAGGCCCAGACCACAACGTCTCGGCCTGCCGTTTTTGTGCTAGATTCAACAAGCGCTCTATTAAGCGCCGGGCGGAGTTCGCCCTTCATTATTTTGCCAAAAAATTTAATTGTATCATGTCGGATACTCCGACTCCAGTTCTGAGCAAAAGACGCAAAGATAAGGACCGACATCCGAGGTCCGCACCGACTACTGAGACCACGCTTAGGCCGACTACCGGATGTAATGGGATCCTATCCCGCCTACATTCATAACTGATGGGTTCGGAGCCGATCCGTCTGCTCCGACTCGGCCACTATACACTAGAACGAAGTCTTTCATTGGCTGGGCTACCCCTTATCCCAGAATGCACCACGCCTGCTTCCCCAGATCTCGTTGCCGCTTTTCAAGCCGGGCGTGGTCTCGACTTGGCTGGAGCTAAGTGTATTTTCTTGACCTTTTGGTCTTTTTGGCTAGGGTTTCTTTCAGCTTTTAAACAGCTGTTTTAACAGCTTTGTGAGCGTTTGTGGTCAGTTTTGGTGTAAAGTCAGATTTTATTTTTTTTCGCTCTTCTAGTGTACTGGGCAAGGCCCGTTTGAGTTAGAGGGCCTTTGCCCTTATTGTATGTTATCTATTTTTTTCTTGTTGTGTGACTGAAATAGTTTTCGGGTTAAGCCCGTTTAAGTTAGAGGGCTTTAGCCCACGTATTACCTTACTTCTGTGTATTTGACCTGTTGTATCGGGCTAAGCCCGTTTAAGTTAGAGGGCTTTAGCCCATATACATTAGTTTACCTGTGTTTTCTATCTGTTATCTGTTTTTCTACTGTGCTCAAAATGTCTAAGGAGCAGAAATCAGGGTTCAAAAAGTGTTCAAAATGTAATTATAAAATGTCTATTACAGACAGCCATGCTATCTGCGTGTACAGTTTAGGGCCTAAACATCTACAGGATACTTGCAGTGTGTGTCACGCTTTTTCTTCCAGGGTTCTCCAGGAAAGAAAAAAACAAGCTGATACTTAGGGGTCTGATTAAGCCTTCATTTGAGGAAGCGTTGGCTTCATCTCCAGCTTCTAAAAAGAAGAGATCATCGGCTCCGACCAGTCCGTCGGGCCCGACATCCAAGAAGCATAGATAGTCGGCTCCGACCAGTCCGTCGGACCAGACAGTTAAGAAACATGGATAGACTTCTTCTTCCTCGGCTCCAATGGCTTCGGAGCCGATGGCTGAAGGGTCTGTCTCGGTGCTTCTTCCCTCGGCTCCATTGGTGTCGGAGCCGCAGGTTAGTGCATCGAGAGGCCAATCACCTACTTCGGCTCCTTTGGTCTCGGAGCCGTTGGAGGTGTGCAACTCAGACTCTTCCCCCTCGGCCCTGGAGCCTCCTTCGGCGCCGACACTGTTACAAACGGTTCCGGTCTCGGGTCCGATAGCACTGGAACCCTTTCGGAGCCGATCCCCTGCTTTATTGAAGCCGAGGCAGAAGTCTTCTCGGCCCCAGTCTGTTTCCTCCAAATCCTCTAGGTTGTCGGATTCGGATTTGGATAGGGTTATCCAGAGGCTGTTCCAGTCCCCAGTTTTTACAAAAATGATCTCGGCTCCAGCCCACTCTGCTTAGGAGCCGATTCCACATTCCGTGCATTTGATTCCTCCTCCGACCCCCTTGGAGCCGTTGGAGTTGGTGCAGATAAAATGCAGCGGAATCGTCCAGTCGGAGCAGGGACCCCCTCGGAGTTTCTCTGCTCCGACCTTCATTCCTACCCTGTCCTCGGTGTCAGGGTTTGGTACCGGGTCTTCCTCTGTGGGGGCCGAGGGCAACACTGTGGAGCTCGCCTCTTCGATGCCCAGTCTTCCCCTCGGAGCATCGGCCGCAGGTATTCCTGGTACCGCCGTGGTCTCTCAGCAAGTGCCCTCTGCAGAGTCTGGAGGTCCTGCTTTTGAGGCCATGAGGAGTGCGCTGGCCATGACCTTGCCAGTTCAGCAGTTTTCTACCTCACCGTCCCAAGCTTTGGGTACTGGTGCCTCTGGAGACATTCTTTCCCACGACAGTGGGGCCCCGGGGCCTGAGGATACCCCCTTAGAGGGTTCCCTTCTTCCGGGGGGTCCTTCTGAATCTGCTTCGGATGAAACCCCAAGGAAGAAACTGTGTAAGAGGAAGCATGTTGATTCCCAAGATGAATCCGTCACTTCAGATACTGACCTCGATGATGCGGAGGGGTCCCCTAAATCGTCCTCGGATGACGTCTCCTTCTCGGATATCCTTGAGATCTTGAGACAGAGAGGCGATTGGCAATCCAAAGCCCCTGCCGCTGAGGAGTCAGTCTTCCTCAAGGCCTTCGGGGCCCAGCCCTCCTCCTCCTGGGTGTCTCCACCCTTTGAGACGAGTTATTAGATCTAATCTCTCTGAGGGTGTGGGAACATCCTGATACAGAGGAACCGGTGCCTGCCAGGCCTAATAAGTTTCTTTCGGCCCCTCCCCAGAAGGAATTCCTCACTAAGGGTGTTGCTATGGTGGTGGCATCTGCCACTCAGCAGGACGTGGCAGAGGCTTCAACGTCTATTCATCCTCCTAACAAGGACTCTAGGAGCATGGATAGGTACGGGAAGCGTACCCTTTCTTCAGCGACCTTTACCCTGCGGTCGCTGAACTATCTTTGTCATTTTACAAGTCTCCAAAGGGACCTCCTCAAGGAGTTAGAGTCTCTTGTGGGTAACCTTCCTGAGGCGTTAGCACAGACCGTAGGCGCCCAGATGACTACCCTATCTTCTATTGTTAAGTCGTCCATGAGGCTCATTTCCTATGCAGCCGAAGGGGCGAGTAGAGCAGCGGGCACAGGAGTGGCTCTTAGGAGACAAGCCTGGTTACGCTTGTGTCCACTTGCGGAGGCCTTTAAGTCTTCCTTCGCCGACGCCCCCTTCGATGGGTCTTCTTTGTTTGGACCCAAGGTGAAGGACTCCAGACCTTATCCCAAGGCCGAGAGAGGAGGGAAAATGTGGTTCAAGAAATCCCAAAAGTTCTTCTCTACTCCACCGAGTGATCCCCCCTCCAGAGGCGGGGGGGGGGATTCAGGAAGACGCCGCCCTAGAGTTGGCAGAGGCCCCTGTAACTCTGGAGACCGCGACTCCCTTCGTGGTTCCTCCTACCCTCAACATCCCTAGGATGTGGCCCGGCTGTGCTTCTCCGGAGCCAGCCGGGGGTCATTTTGCGAAACACCCACAGGCTTGGGAATCTATAACCAAGGATCAGTGGGTGCTTCGCATTGTAACCGGAGGTTACCTCATCCCCTTTTTCAAGCCCCCTCCTCCTACAAGGAGAATCCCGGACGTGCCACCCAGTCTACGGGATCTAGCAGCCGTAGAAGTTTCAAAGCTGCTAAGCAAAGGGGTCATCCAGCCCGTCCCCGCCGACCAGATCGGATCAGGAACTTACTCAAGATTATTTTTGGTGCCAAAAAAGACAGGGGACGTAAGGCCCATTTTGGACCTAAGCTCTTTAAATCGTTTTGTAAAGAAGTCCAAGTTCCGGATGGTCACCCTTCAGTCCATTCTCCCGTTATTGGAGAAGGATGTCTGGATGTGCTCCATAGACCTCAAGGACGCTTACTATCACATTTTGATACGTCAAGAGTCCAGGAGTCATTTACGCTTTCGCCTAGGAACCAGTCATTTCCAGTTTCGTGCACTGCCCTTTGGTCTCACCACAGCCCCCAGGGTGTTTACCAAGTGTCTGGCAGTGGTGACAGCTCACTTGAGAAGTCTAGGATTCCAAGTGTTTCCCTATCTCGACGACTGGCTCCTCACTGCCACCTCCAAGCATCTACTGATTTGAGCGCTGATGGCCACAGTAACTTTGGGTCTCTCGCTGGGAATCACTTTCAATTGGAAAAAAATCTGTGCTGTGGCCATCTCAGCATATCACCTTTATAGGCGCAGAGTTAGACACAAAAAGGATGCGGGCATTTTTGCCATCAGAAAGAATTCAGGTTCTACAGTCACAGGTTTTAATTTTGTTACCCAGATCTCGAGTTCCTGCCAGTCAGATTCTTCAGTTATTGGGCACGATGGCTGCAACTATCCTCTTAGTACCGTTAGCCAGGCTGCACATGCGGGTGCTGCAATGGCTATTATCGGTTCAATGGTCGTACCAAGAACTACCCCTGAACCACCCGGTTCTGATTACGGACAGTTGTCGTCGGGAACTCCGTTGGTGGCTATGTCGGTCCAACCTGGACCGGGGGCGTCCTTTCGCCCTTCAGCCCCCTGTTGCCACAGTGACCACGGACGCCTCCCAGATAGGGTGGGGGGGTCATTTTCTGGACAGGTCTGTCCAAGGCACTTGGCAGGATTGCGAAGCGCACCTTCACATCAATATCCTGGAAATGAGAGTGGTGCTTCTGGTTTTACAAGCACTTCATCTTGCTCTCCCCCAAGGTACTATTCCGATTCTATCCGACAACATGTCGGTAGTTTGGCACATAAACAAGCAGGGCGGAACCAGGTCCTACCCCCTTTGCAGGAAGGCCATGATAGTATGGCGCTGGGCCATAGCCTCTCGACGTTTCTTAGTAGCCACGCCCATTCCGGGAAAAGCCAATGTGATTGCAGACAGGCTCAGCAGGACTCTCCTGTTGCCCCACGAGTGGTCCCTCAACAACAGAGTGGCTGCGCAGATCTTCGCCAAATGGGGTCTCCCTTGTTGCGACTTGTTCGCCAGCCCCAACAATACGAAGTGCAGAGAGTTCTTCACTCTGACTCCCTCTCAGGGGCAGTCTCCCAGGGACGCTCTAGCCCACAATTGGCCCCCGGGTCTGCTTTATGCCTTCCCTCCGATTCCTCTTCTCCCGAGAGTGATTCAGAAGGCTCTTCATGTCGGGTGCCACATGATTTTGGTCGCCCCACATTGGCCCCGTCAGGTTTGGTTCCCATTCCTTCAGAAGTATGCGGTACAGGGTCCCTGGATTCTGGACCCAGTGCCGGACCTGTTGTCTCATCAGTCGGGACACTCTCATCCGTCCCTCCGGTCGTTGCGACTGGCTGCTTGGTTACTCCACTTCCATCCTTAGTTAGAGATCTCTCTCTTTCTTCAGAAGTGATGCACATCTTGTCCTCTTCCCACAAGCTGTCCACCGTTAAGCTGTATTCCAGCAAATGGAAAAGGTTTGTTTGTTGGGCCCAGCAGCGAGGCATTAATCCTCTTACAGGTCTTGGAATTTCTGGCTTCATTGTTTCATTCCGGCTCTTCAATCTCCACAATTAAAGTTCAACTGGCGGCTATATCTAATTTCCATGTTGCTATAGAGCCTTCATTAATGGCTAACCGACTTTGCAAGTCCTTTCTTAAGGGAGCCTGGCTCCTCAGGCCTCCTATGGCTCATCCTGTGCCCCCTTGGGACTTAAATTTGGTTCTGGTCTCTTTAACTGCCCGTCCCTTTGAGCCGGCAGCCTCTTGTGATATAAAATTTCTGTCATGGAAAACTGCCTTTCTAGTGGCAATAACTTCTGCTAAGCGGGTTTCAGAGCTTCAGGCTCTCTGTTCTTCCCCTCATCTGATTTTTCACAAAGGCAGAGTTTCCCTTAGATTGAATCCATCCTTTTTGCCTAAGGTAGCATCCCCTTTATGCTTTCAGCAATCATTGGAGCTCCCAGTTTTCTTTCCAAATTTCTCTAATAGAGCAGAATATGCCTTCCACCAGTTGGATGTTCACAGGCAACTGCGTTTTTACTTAGATAGGACCACTCAGACACGAAAATCTAACCAAATGTTTGTGTCCTTTGCGGAGAATAGGTTAGGTCTACCAGTTGCCAAAACCACCATTGCCAAATGGATTAAGGATTGCATCTCTTTCATTTATTCCCAGTCAGGCAGAGAGTTGCCTTTCCCACTCAAAGCTCATTCTACCAGGGCTATGGCCACCTCTGTAGCTTTTCACTCCAAAGTTTCAATAGATGATATTTGTGCGGCTGCCACTTGGTCTTCTCCGCACACCTTAATTTCTCATTACAAGGTTGATGTGGCTTCCCGAGGCAGAGCTTCATTTGGTTCCGCAGTTCTCAGGAGTGTGTTCCAGTGAGCCACCCGGGGTTTTAGGTGCTAGGGACGCTGTCCCATCAGTTATGAATGTAGGCGAGATAGGATCCCATTACATCTTTTAGTTATGTACTTACCATAACTTTAGATGTATGGGATCCATCTCGCCTACATTCATACGTACCCACCCACCTTCCCCCTACCTTTTGGATTTGGAGGAAATATTGATCTTGCTAAGCTCTCCTCTGGAAGGGCTCTAGTTGGTTACAGTTATTGGTATGTGATGATGTCCTTCATGGATGCATCTGCAGTCATAACAATTGGGTTGTCCTGTCGTCAGGCAGCCCTTCAGTCGGCCGGATTCCAAAGTCCGGGTCCGGCTTCGGCTGATGTCGCACTTCACCCGACGTCATCACTGTTGGTCTTCGGGTATAAAAGCATCAGCCGACGCCATTTTCTTCAGTCTTTCTTGCGTGGCGCCAAGCAGAAGCTGTTAGCAAGTGCCGGTCGGTCGGATCCAGAGATTACTTCTACCGAATACTACTTAAGACTTCTAAAGTTAAGTACCCCGTTGGGGACTCTTTCTTGCCTCAGCCGATGTCAGAAAAAGTTAATAATTGTTTAACCTGTGGGAAACAAATACCTTATAAAGATTTCCACTCTTACTGCCTGCCTTGCTTAGGCCCAGCCCACGTAGCAGCCTGTTCGTCCTGTGCTTCTTTCAACCGACGAACGCTTAGGCGTCGGTCGGAGTTTGCAGAACAGTTTTTCGGTTCTGATTTTGCGTACATTATGCCGTCGGATCCTCCGACTCGCATTCTGCCAAAAACGCAAAGAAAGACCGACACTCGCGGTCCGCGGTTTCGCCGAAACCATGGTTAAGCAAACCGCGAGTGTCTCGGTTTCGGCCGAAACCGAGAAAACTGATCAAAATACAGCTGAATCTATCTCTACAACTGAGGTCCCTGCTAACACTCTTGAATCGGCCTCTGAAATTTTACCCACTACGGTGCTTACCACTGACTTATCAGACACCATTCCCTTGGATGTCTCTACCCCAGCACGTGGTGCTGCTAGGCCTCCAGCAGCCATGTCCATTAAGGCCTTCGCCAGGGCTAAAGCAGCCAGGACTACTAAAACAGTGCCGGTTAAACCCCCCTCAACCAGGCCCTCTTCCAGTTCTCAAATGCTTACTTTGGCAGAAGATTTAATTTCATTAATTAGAGGATCTCAATCTCACCCAGACAGGGCCTCTCAGCCCCAGAGAAGAGACCTAGGGCAGAGCCCCATGAGCCAGTGTCCTCTGATGATTCTGCTGATGAATCAGACATAACTGACCAGCCAGAGGCTCCTTTCTCCAATTTTGAAGATTCTGATGCTGAAGAATCCATTCCAGCTGCTTCCCCACCAGAAGAATTCTCCTTTGGGGAAACCTTGCATGCCATGCGAGAACAGTTCCAATGGCAGCAACAGAATTTTTCAGACTCCAGGAAAAGACTTAGGACCTTTTTGCACCTTCCACAGCACAGGCCCTTAGCTATACCTCCTATTCTCTCTGTGGTGGATGATGCTTTCAATGATGTCTGCTCCGCTCCAGATTCTTTACCCCCAGCCCCTGCCAAACCAGACAGATTTTACAGGGTGCCAGATACTCATCACCACCTTTACAAGGCCCCTCTTGCAGACCCCGAAACTATTTCCCAGGGTCCCAAGGCAGTAGCGACCATAGCTAAAAACCCTGTTCCTTCTGAAAGGGAAGCAAGGTCATTAGACAGATGGGGTAAAAAGGTTTACACTTCAGCCACTCTTTCAGCTAGAGCTTTAAACTGTCAGTTTCACATGATACAATACCAAGAGTTTATGCTTGATCAGTTAACTAAAAAGCTAACCACTGATGAATCTCTTGATAAGAAATATGTATTAGAAATGGTAAATAACATACAGCAAGTTAGTAACCATTCTTTAAAATGTGGCTATGATGCACTGGAGGCTTCATTTAGATCAGCCATGACTGGCACTGTAATTAGAAGGCATGCATGGCTAAAGGAGCAAGCTTTATCGGATCATGTTAAATCTAAATTGCTAGATGCTCCTATGGATAAAACAAGTTTGTTTGGTACACCTGCCCAGCAGGTTATAAAGAAAATGGAAGAAAAGGCAAAATCAGTCCAGACAGTTAAAGATTTCTTGCAGGTTCAACCCCCAAGGTTTAGCAGGAACTGGCCTGCCAAAAATTGGTCCTTTCCTGACTCCACAAGACCTCAAAGGGGCAGGAATAGACGTTCCAGAGGCATAAACCAATCCAGAGGAGGTGCCTACAGAGGACGACAGTGGCAAGGTAACACCAGAGGCACAGACTCAACACCTGCCACTACATCAACACAGCCACAGTGACTTAATCCTAAACCCGCCTACCAGGAAACAAATAGCAGCTCCTCTAGGCGGAAAGCTAACCTTATTTTCAAAAAACTGGCACCACATAACAAAGGACAAGTGGATTTTACGAACCATAGAACAAGGTTACCGGTTCCACTTCCACACTTTACCAGACAAAAGAGGAATGCCAAATCTACCTCCAAATCAAAAGACAGAGGCTCTACAACAGATAATGGAGTTAGCAAACATGAGAGCTGTGGAGAAAGTGCCAACAGCAGAGCAAGGAAAGGGGTTCTACTCCAGACTATTCCTAGTTCCAAGAAAGGAAAAAAGTTTGAGACCAATTCTAGACCTGTCCACCCTGAATACTTGCATCATTGTCCCAAAATTCAAAATGCTGACCCTACAGCAACTTCTTCCCATGCTGGGCAAGGAGTGTTGGCTGGTAACTCTAGATCTCAAGGAGGCATACCTGCACGTCCCCATTCGACCAATCTGCAGAAGATACCTCAGATTTCTTGCAGGATCAGAGCACTATCAATTCTCAGCATTGCCCTTTGGCTTATCTACTGCGCCCAGAGTATTCACAAAATGCCTGGCATCAGTAATCGCTCATTGCAGACTACAGGGAATTCAAATTTATCCATACCTGGACGACTGCCTGATACAAGGAGACAACAAAAGCAAGCTGACAACAGACTTACAAAGGGTCATTTACTTGCTTCAAGCACTGGGATACACAGTCAATTTACAAAAGTCAAGACTGATACCATCCCAGACAAGGACTTTCCTGGGAGCGGAATTGGACACAGTAAGACAAATGGCATTCCTAACTACAGAAAAACAAAAGAACTCCCTCTTTACTTCTTGGCACTAACAAAACTGAACAAGTTAACAGCAAGAAAGGTACTGCAGGCCTTGGGTTTCATGGCATCATGCATAATCTTGGTTCCATTTGCCAGACTACATATGAGAAAACTACAGTGGTACCTAAAGAATTTATGGTCCCAACACAGACACAGCCTAGAAACGGAAATCCCACTAATACCATGCTTAAAACAGGAGTTCCTATGGTGGGCTCAGGCATGCCAATCAAACCCAGGCCTGCCCTTTCGCAAGGGTCAAGCAAGCCAGACCATCACAACAGATGCTTCAGACCTAGGATGGGGAGCGCATATGCTGGACAAATGCGTACAAGGATTGTGGACACAGGACCAACTTCACCTGCACATCAACCTAAAAGAAATGCTGGCAGTAAAACTGGCAATCCAAAAGTTCTGACCATTTCTCAAGGAGGACCACTTGATGATAAGGACAGACAACACCACAGTCATGTGGTACATCAACAAACAGGGAGGCACTCATTCTTACCCCCTATGCAGAATGACTTTGGAGCTGTGGACCCTGGCACTCAGCTACAACATCCAGTTACAGGCAATATTTGTGCCAGGAAAAGAAAACTCTAGCAGACATGTTAAGCAGGACCACATCGGATGCCCACGAATGGCAGCTGCACCGGATATCTTCAAGACCATCTCGAAGAAATGGGGAATGCCTCAGATAGATCTATTCGCATCACCTCTCAATCACCAGCTCAAAAATTCTGCACAAGGACATTCCACCCACTAGCATGGAAAGTGGACTCGCCTCCTTCAGCTGGAAAGGCCTAACAGCATATGCATTCCCACCTCTTCCCTTGATACACAAAGTACTACTAAAAATCAAGGAGGAACGTCCAAGGATAATCCTGATAGCTCCAACTGGCCAAGACAGCATTGGTACCCACTGCTGAGGAGCATGTCTCGAACAATATGTGGCCAATACCCTGATGCCTTTGATGCTAACTCAGAACAACTTCAGCACCATGCATCCAAACCTAAAAACGCTGCAACTGACTGCATGGAACATCACATAGCAGCTCCTAATACAGAACTTTCACAAAGAGTTAAAGACATTATTCTTGAAGCACGCAGGCCTTCAACTAGAAGGAATTATGCTGGGAAATGGAAAAGGTTTGTCATTTGGAGTTCTGAAAGAGGAAAAGATGTATCAAACATAGATATACCTAACATTCTGGGGTATCTGGCCGAACTACTTCATTCAGGCCTGTCCTACTCCTCCATCAAGATTCATGCATCAGCTATTTCAGCAGAATACAGCTTTGATCCACCTGTTTTTTCACACCCTTTGCTCAGGCAGTTCCTCAGAGGAATCAAGAATGTAAAACCTCCAAGGAAACCACCATTGCCAGCTTGGGACTTGAACTTTGTGCTAGAAAAATTGACACTATCACCTTTTGAACCAGCAGCAACAGCAGACCTACAACACCTGTCATGGAAAACTGCTTTCCTACTGGCAATTACTTCAGCAAGGAGGGTTTCAGAACTACAGGCCTTAATGGCAGTGCAACCCTTCTAATCTTCCACCAAGATAGAGTGTCCATGAGGACTAATCCTACATTTATGCCTAAGGTGGTATCCAGAGTGTCATTAAACCAGGCAATCCACCTACCTACCTTCTTTCCCAACCCACAAAACAGAGGGAAAGAATACTGCATACCTTGGATGTACATAGACAGCTACGCTACTACTTGGACAGAACAAAAATAGCAGAAAGACTGACCAACTTTTCGTAGCCTATGCAACAGGAAGGAAGGAAAAGCTATTTCCAAACAGACAATCTCCAAATGGATAGGAAATTGCATACGATTCTGTTACTCCTTCCATGGAAAGCCAATTCCACAGAACATAAGACCTCATTCTACAAGGGCAACAGCCACTACCACAGCCTTCTTACGAGGAGTGGCTACCAAAGACATTATTGAGGCGGCTACTTGGACCTCCGTGCATACATTTGCCAAGCATTATAATTTACCTCTATATTCCAGATCCCGAGCAGGGTTTGCCACTGCTGTTCTGCAAGGGATCCTAAACACACCATAATCTACTTTTATCCTCCTCCCCTAGTTGGCTATGGTATTCTACCCAGTTGTTATGACTGCAGATGCATCCATGAAGGACATAGTACAGTTTTGTACCTACCATAAATGTAGATGTCCGAATGGATAGCATCTGCAGTCAGGATTACCCTCCCTCCTTCCCCTCTGTGGTACTCCTAGGGTGTTTACCCTTCTAATAGCTAGCTAGTGGGGGGGATTTCTTTCATGGTGTATTTGTTTGTATTTATGTACATACATGCTTATTTTTGTGTTTACCACTATCTTTTGGAAACATTGGCATCTATCCAAAATTTTTTAGCCTTCTATAGGGCCTCTGGCATCTGGGGCAAGAAACACTGAAGAAAATGGCGTCGGCTGATGCTTTTATACCCGAAGACCAACAGTGATGACGTCGGGTGAAGTGCGACATCAGCCGAAGCCGGACCCGGACTTTGGAATCCGGCCGACTGAAGGGCTGCCTGACGACAGGACAACCCAGTTGTTATGACTGCAGATGCTATCCAATTCGGACATCTACATTTATGGTAGGTACAAAACTGTACTTTCTTCATCTCACATTGCTGCAGTCCTTACACTTGGGTAGTCCGCTGTCCTCGGTCGGCCCGAATATCAAAGTATTAGGCTGACGTCGGTCAAGGCGCATAAGACTGACATCAGGACGTCAGGGTACATATGCGCATGACCGGCGCCATATCCTCAGTCTTTTGCCGCATGGTCCGATGCAGAAGCAGCGCAAGTGCCGTTCGGGTTTCTGAAATTTTTCAAGTCGGAGTTTCAGACCGAGTCAAAGTTGGCTAAGTACCCGTTGGGGAATATTTTGGTTTTTCTTGCCTCAGTGGTTTACCGCTGTCAGAAAAGTGAATAACTGTATTTCTTGTGGGAAGCAGATACGCATAGAGATTATCATACTTTGTGTATTCCTTGTTTGGGGCCTGAGCACGACGTTGTTGGGTGTCGCTTTTGTGCTAGGTTCAATAAGCGCACTATTGCGAAGGTTAGATTGTGCTAGGTTGGTCTTCGGAAGCGGTGCAATTATAAGATGCCGTCGGATGCTCCGGCGCCCACTTCTTCGAAGAAGCGCAAAGACAAAGCAGCTAAACCCAGGCAGGAAGAGTCGTCCGTACCGGACGCCGGTTCTTTAGAGGCGTCAGTGGAACCGGGGGTTCCACCGGAGGCTTCTCTGGAGTCCCAGGGAGAGACTTTGCTTTTGCAGGATGTGGCCTCTCAGGAGGCAGGTCAGGCTGAAGGGGCTTCTCAGGTTACTGTACTCCCCTCCCTTCCTAGGGTGGTTAGACCCTCTCCTTCTGTTTCTAAGGCTTCTCCCAGAGGCAGGCCAGGTTTAGCTTCTGTTGGTGTCACCCCTAGTTCTTCAGGATCTGTGCCCAAGAAGCACATGCTTAAAATGGCAGAAGATTTAATTACTTTGATTAGAGGTTCTTTGCCCCCTCCTGATAAGAGGCCTAGGGTGGAACCAGAGTTGGGGAGTTTTGAGCAGGCTTCAGATGATGTTCTTCATTCCACATTGCTGCAGTCCTAACTATTGGGTAGTCCGCTGTCCAGTCGGCCCGAATACCAAAGTATATGGCTGACGTCGGTCAGGGCGCATTAGACTGACGTCAGTACGTCAGGGTACTAATGCGCATGACCGACGTCATATCCTCAGTCTTTTTTGCCGCATGGTCCGATGCAGAAGCAATTTTGCGAGTGCAGGTTGGCGTTCTGAAAGTTTCTGAAGTCAGAGTTTCAGACCGAATCAAAGTTGGCTAAGTACCCCGTTGGGGAATATTTTGGTTTTTTCTTGCCTCAGTATTTAACTGGATGTCAGAAAAAGTGAATAACTGTATTTCTTGTGGGAAACAGATACCTCATAGGGATTACCATACTTTGTGTATACCTTGTTTAGGGCCTGAGCACGCGTTGTTGGATGCCGCTCTTGTGCTAGATTTAACAAACGCACTATTAAGAGAAGGTTAGACTGTGCCAGGTTAGTTTTGGGAAGCGTTGTAATTATAAAATGCCGCCGGATGCTCCGACGCTTCGCCAAAAAGCGCAAGGACAAAGCAGCAAAGCCTAGAGTTGAAGAACCGACAGTCCCAGACGTCGGTTCTTTAGAAGGCCCAGTGGAGCCGGAGGTTCTGCCAGGAGTTTCTTTGGAGTCTCAGGGAGAGACTTTACTGTTACAGGATGTATCCTCTCAGGAAGTAGGCCAGGCTGAGGGGGCTTCTCAGGTGGCTGTTCTTCCTCTCTTCCTAAGGTGGTTAGAGCCTCCTTCTGTTTCCAAGGCTTCTTTGAGAGGCAGGCCAAGTTTAGCTTCAGTGGGGGTTTCTCCTAGTGCTTCAGGGTCTTTGCCTAAGAAACATATGCTTAAAATGGCAGAAGATTTGATTACTATGATTAGAGGTTCTATGCCCCCTCCTGATAAGAGGCCTAGGGTGGAACCTGAGTTTGAGAGTTTTGAGCAATGTTCGAGGCTTCTGAGTCTTCTGAAGACTTGCAGGAGTATCCTCCTTATTCTGATTCTGATGTGGATGATTCTACTCCTTCAGCTTCTCCTCCTGAGGATTTTTCATTTTCAGAGACTCTGCATTCCATGAGGGAGCATTTTAAATGGGAAGGTCAAGATTTCTCTGATTCCAGGAAGAGGCTTAGGGAATACTTGTTCTTATCCCAGCATAGGCCTTTAGCTATACCTCCTGTTCTGAATGTGGTGGAAGATGTTTTTGCAGAGGCTTCCTGAATCCTGATTCTTTGCCTCCTGCCCCAGTTAAACCGGATAGGTACTATAGGGTGCCTGAAGCTCATAAGTATCTTTTAAGAGTCCTAGGGCAGACCCGAAACTGTCTCTCAGGGGCCTAAAGGTGTGAAGGCCTCTGTTGTTAAAAATCCTGTTCCTCCTGATAAAGAGGCAAGGGCTTTGGATAGATGGGGAAAGAAAGTGTATACTTCTTCCACTTTAGCCATGAGGCGTTGAATTGTCAGTTTCACATGTTAAAATATCAGAATTATCTCCTTTCACAATTGAAATCTAAGGTGGATGCTCTGGCAGAAGGTATTGAGTGTAAAGAGTTGCAGGATTTAGTTCATGTGTCTGAACAGGTGGGTAAACATTCCTTGCAGTGTGGTTTTGATGCTGTGCAGGCCTCCTCGAGGGTGGCTGCCACTGGTTCTGTTCTTCGTAGGCACGCCTGGTTGAGAGATCAGAATTTAGCTGAGCATGTTAAAACAAGGATTTTGGATGCTCCTTTACAGTCTGATGTGTTGTTTGGTTGGCCTGTGGAAGCAGTTTTAAAGAAAATGGAGGACAAGGCTAAGTCTATGCACACTGCTAAGGATTTTTGCAGGTGCAGCCTCCAAGTTTAGTAGAAATTGGCCTACTAAGGGATGGACTTATCCTGCTTATGATTCCCAGTCTAGGGGTAGGTCTAGACGTGGTAGGGGCAGAGCTCAAGGTTCTTTTAGGCCTAGGACAGGGAGTTCCCCTGCTCAGACTTCTGGTGAGGGCAGGGGTCAGTCCTTTCGTAAGCAGACCCAATGACCTGCCTTTTCAGCTGCCAGTACATTCTCGCCTGGCAGCACCTTTGGGAGGAAGGCTGTCTCTTTTCAAAGAAAATTGGGATTTAATTACCCAAGACAGATGGGTTCTGGATATCATTCACCACGGTTACAGGTTTTATTTCCATACCTTGCCTCCTTTCAAAGGCATGCCAGACATTCCTCCTCTACAAAGAACAGAGGCTCACAAGCAAATTTCTCTGTTGCTCCAAATATGGGCCATTCAGCCAGTTCCTGTGCCAGAAAGGGACCTAGGATTTTATTCTCGCCTGTTCCTAGTACCGAAGAAGGGGAACACGTGGAGACCAATTTTGGACTTATCTATCCTCAACACTTATCTGGACATTCCCAAGTTCAAAATGTTGACGTTACAACAGCTTTTACCTCTGCTGGGCAAAGATCACTGGATGGTAACTTTAGATCTCAAGGAAGCTTACCTTCATGTGCCTATCAGACTAAGTTGCAGGAAGTATCTGCGTTTTCGAGCTGGAAATTCTCATTATCAGTTCTCTGCATTGCCCTTTGGCTTATCTACTGCCCAGAGTATTCACAAAGGTTCTGGCTCCAGTGATAGCTTACTTCAGGCTAAAAGGAATTCAAATCTATCCTTACTTGGACGACTGCCTGATTCTGGCTCAAGAAAAGGAAGTCCTTCTACAGCATTTGGAATATGTCATAGCAGTGCTAAGATGCCTAGGGTATTCTGTGAACGAAATAAAGTCCAGTCTAGTACCCTCTCAAGACATGTGCTTTCTGGGTGTGAGACTGAATACAGCAGCCCAGATGGCCTTTTTAACCCCGGACAAACAAAAGAATCTTTCCAGTTACTTCCATCAACTATCTCTTCAGTCCGGGCTGACTGCAAGGACAGTCCTTCAAGCCTTAGGGTTCATGGCATCTTGTATTCTGGTGCTTCCCAATGCCAAACTGCATATGAGGAAGCTGCAATGGTATCTCAAAAATGTATGGACACAGCACTGCCAGGATTTGGACACTGTCATTCAAATAATACCTTGCATTCAAAGGAATTTTGTGGTGGGCTCAGGAATGTCACCTAAACAAGGGACTCTCTGTGACCCGCCAGAGGCGAGTCAGATTCTAACGACAGATGCCTCAGACATTGCTTGGGGAGCTCATCTAAATGGAAAGTGGATACAAGACAAGTGGCCTGCCAGACTACAGCATCTACATATCAACATGAAAGAGATGTTAGCAGTCCAGTTTGCATTAATGGCTTTCAAGGAGTTACTTCTTCCAGGGCAGGTGTTGATTCTAACAGACAACACAACTGTCATGTGGTACATCAACAAACAAGGGGGAACACATTCTTACCCATTGTGCAGGCAAGCAATGATTTTATGGGAGACTGCGCTCAGCTTGCAACTAACTCTTCAGGCAAGGTTTCTGCCGGGAGCACAGAACTCCTTAGCAGATGTATTAAGCAGACAAATCATGGATCCCCACGAGTGGAAACTGGATCTTCATGTATTTCAAAAATTGACAGTGTCATGGGGAACTCCAGACATAGATCTGTTCGCTTCTCCTCTAAACCACCAGCTGCCAAAGTTTTGCACAAAGAAGTTTCATCACACAGCTTGGAAAGTGGATGCTCTTTCTTTCAGTTGGAAAAATCTTCATGTGTATGCTTTTCCACCTCTGCCTCTTCTACCAAAGGTGCTTCTAAAGGTCAGACAAGACAAGCCAAGGATGATTTTAATAGCTCCAGATTGGCCTCGGCAGCACTGGTACCCATTACTGAGGAGTCTGGTAAGGAAGCCTCCATGGCCTTTACCCTTGATTCCACACCTGTTGTCTCAGAGGGACGGTCACCTGCTCAATGTCAAGCTTCACTCTCTTCATCTAACAGCCTGGCATATTCTGTTTTGAAAGACAGCAGGTCTCAACTTCCTCAACAAGTTTTAAATGTGATTATGGAAGCCAGAAGACCTAGTACAAGGAAAGTGTACACAGAAAAATGGAAGAGATTTTATTTTGGAGTGCAGCAAACAATTTGGAGATTTCTGAGCCTAATTTGAGTGTGGCTCTTCAATATCTTACTGAGTTATTGGACAAAGGTTTGTCTTTCTCTTCCATTAAGATTCATGCTGCAGCAATTTCAGCTCACTATGATTGTGACCCACCATTGTTTTCGCATCCTTTGTTCAAGCAATTTCTTAGAGGGCAAAGAATATAAGACCCCCAATGAGCTCCTACTCCTGCTTGGGATCTCAATTTTGTGTTGGAGAAACTTACTCTACAACCTTTGAGCCTGCGGCTACTGCTGAATTGAAATACTTGTCATGGAAGACTGCTTTTTGTTGGCCATTACTTCTGCAAGAAGGGTTTCTGAGTTGCAGGCCCTTATGGCGGTAGAGCCTTTTTGATTTTTCATAAGGATAGGGTATCTTACGTACTAATCCTTCCTTTATGCCTAAGGTGGTTTCTAGTGTGGCTTTAAACCAAACTATTCATTTGCCTACTTTTTATGCAGATCCCCAAAATAAATGGGAAAAGATTTTGCACACTTTAGATGTACACAGGCAATTGCGTTATTATTTGAGCAGGTCTAAGGATTTTAGGCAGTCTCAGCAGTTGTTTGTTTCTTTTGCTTTGAGTTCGCAGGGCAAGCCTGTGTCAAAACAAACTATTTCTAGGTGGATTGGGTTTTGCATTGCATTTTGTTATTCCCATCATGGCAAGGAGATTCCAGCTGGGATTCGGCCTCATTCCACTAGGGCTACTGCCACTTCAACAGCATTTCTAAGGGGGGGTGGCAACTAAGGATATTTTGGAGGCAGCTACTTGGAGTTCAGTGCATACTTTCTCTAAGCATTATCACCTTCCTCTCTACTCTAAGTCTAGGGCTGGTTTTGCCACAGCTATTTTGCAAGGCATGTTGTCAGTTCCTGCTTCCTTATGATTTGCCAGCATTCCTTACCTCTGCTTTGGGATTCTACCCAATAGTTAGGACTGCAGCAATGTGGAATGAAGAACATAGTACAGTTTTGTACCTACCATAAATGTAGATGTTCGAGGATCCACATTGCTGAAGTCCTAATTACCCTCCCTCCTTCCCCTCTGTGTTTAGGGGTGGTTGTGTAGGTGAGGTTATATTCTGGTAATTTTGTATATATTGTACATATTTTTGGTGCAGGTATGTTTGGAGTTTTTGGTTTTGGCCTTATCTTTTCAGGGTCTTCTGACATCTGGGGCAAGAAAAGACTGAGGATATGACGTCGGTCATGCGCATTAGTACCCTGACGTACTGACGTCAGTCTAATGCGCCCTGACCGACGCCAGCCATATACTTTGGTATTCGGGCCGACTGGACAGCGGACTACCCAATAGTTAGGACTGCAGCAATGTGGATCCTCGAACATCTACATTTATGGTAGGTACAAAACTGTACTTTTCAGAGTCTTCGGCTGAAGACTTGCAGGAGTACTCTCCTTATTCTGATTCTGATGCAGATGATTCGACTCCTTCTGCTTCTCCTCCAGAGGATTTTTCTTTTTCAGAGACTCTTCATTCCATGAGGGAACATTTTAAGTGGGAAGGTCAGGACTTCTCTGATTCCAGGAAAAGGCTTAGGGAATTTTTGCTTTTACCCCAGCATAGGCCTTTGGCTATACCACCTGTTCTGGATGTTGTGGAAGATGTGTTTGCAGAGGCTTCACTTAATCCTGATTCTTTGCCTCCTGCTCCTGTTAAACCGGATAGGTATTACATGGTGCCTGAAGCTCATAAATATCTTTATAAGAGTCCTAGGGCGGACCCAGAAACTGTTAGTCAGGGACCTAAGGGTGTCAAGGCCTCTGTTGTATAAAATCCGGTTCCTCCAGATAAAGAGGCCAGAGCTTTGGATAGATGGGGAAAGAAAGTCTATACTTCTTCCACCTTAGCTATGAGGGCTTTGAATTGCCAGTTTCACATGTTGAAATATCAAAACTATCTTCTTTCTCAATTGAAGTCTAAGGTAGATGCTCTGGCGGAAGGCATTGAGTGTAAAGAATTACAAGATTTGGTACATGTCTCTGAACAGGTGGGTAAGCATTCTTTACAATGTGGTTTTGATGCTGTACAGGCCTCGTCTAGGGTGGCTGCCACTGGGTCAGTTCTTCGTAGGCACGCCTGGCTGAGGGATCAGAATTTATCTGACCATGTTAAGACAAGGATTTTGGATGCTCCTTTACAGTCTGATGTGTTGTTTGGTTCACCTGTGGAGTCAGTCTTGAAGAAAATGGAAGACAAGGCTAAGCCTATGCAGGCTGTTAAAGATTTTTTGCAAGTCCAGCCTCCGAAGTTTAGTAGGAATTGGCCTGCTAAGGGGTGGACGTACCCTTCTTATGATTCACAGTCCAGGGGTAGATCTAGACGTAGTAGGGGCAGAGCTCAGAGCTCCTTCAGACCTAGAACAGGGAGTTCTCCTGCACAATCTTCGGGTGCGGGCAGGGGCCAGTCCTTTCATAAACAGGCCCAATGACCTTCCCTTTCAGCTGCCAGATCCTTCTTGCCTGGCAGCACCTTTGGGAGGAAGGTTGGCACTCTTCAAGGAAAACTGGAGTTTGATTACCCAAGACAGATGGGTATTGGATATCATACACCAAGGTTACAGGTTTTATTTCCATACCTTGCCTCCTTTCAAAGGCATGCCGGACGTTCCTCCTCAGCAAAGACTAGAGGCTCACAAACAAATTTCTCTGCTGCTCCAAATAGGGGCCATACAACCGGTCCCTCTGCCAGAAGTGGGCCTAGGATTTTATTCTCGCCTGTTCCTAGTACCAAAGAAGGGGAACACGTGGAGACCAATTTTGGATTTATCTATCCTCAACACTTATCTGGACATTCCCAAGTTCAAAATGTTGACGTTACAACAGCTTTTACCTCTGCTGGGCAAAGATCACTGGATGGTGACTCTGGATCTCAAGGAGGCTTACCTTCATGTTCCTATCGGGCTAAGTTGCAGGAAGTATCTGCTGCTGGCTGGGACTTCTCATTATCAGTTCTCTGCATTGCCCTTTGGCTTATCTTCTGCGCCCAGAGTGTTCACGAAGGTTCTGGCTCCAGTGATAGCTTTCTTCAGGCACAGAGGAATACAGATCTATCCTTATTTGGACGATTGCCTGATTCTGGCCCAAGGAAAGGACGAACTTCTTCATCATTTACACTATGTGATAGCAGTGCTAAGATGCCTGGGGTATTCTGTGAACGAAATAAAGTCCAGTCTAGTACCCTCTCAGGACATGTGCTTTCTGGGTGTGAGACTGAATACCGCATCCCAGATGGCCTTTTTGACCCCGGACAAACAAAAGAATCTTTCTTTACTTCCATCAATTGTCTCATCAGTCCAGGCTGACTGCAAGGACAGTCCTTCAAGCCTTGGGGTTCATGGCATCTTGTATTCTGGTGCTTCCCAATGCCAAACTGCATATGAGGAAGCTACAATGGTATCTCAAAAATGTATGGACACAGCACTGCCAAGATATGGACACTGTCATTCAGATAATACCTTGCATTCAAAAGGAATTTTTGTGGTGGGCTCAGGAATGTCACCTAAACAAGGGACTCTCTGTGACCCGCCAGAGGCGAGTCAGATTCTAATGACAGATGCCTCAGACAAAGCTTGGGGAGCTCATCTAAATGGAAAGTGGATACAAGACACGTGGCCTGCCAGACTTCTACATCTACATATCAACTTGAAGGAGATGTTAGCAGTCCAATTTGCATTAATAGCTTTCAAGGATTTACTTCTTCCAGGGCAGGTGTTGGTTCTAACAGACAACACAACTGTCATGTGGTACATCAACAAGCAAGGGGGAACACATTCTTATCCTCTATGCAGACAAGCAATGATTTTGTGGGAGACTGCTCTCAGTTTACAGCTAAATCTTCAGGCAAGGTTTCTGCCGGAGCACAGAACTCCTTAGCAGATGTGTTGAGCAGACAAATTATGGATCCCCACGAGTGTAAATTGGATCCTCATGTATTTCAGAAATTGACAGTGTTATGGGGAACTCCAGACATAGATCTGTTCGCTTCTCCACTAAACTACCAGCTGCCAAAGTTTTGCACAAAAAGGTTTCATCCCACAGCTTGGAAAGTGGATGCTCTTTCATTCAATTGGAGCAATCTTCATGTGTATGCCTTTCCACCTCTGCCTCTCCTCCCAAAGGTACTTCTGAAGGTCAGACAGGACAAGCCAAAGATGATTTTAATAGCTCCAGATTGGCCTCGACAGCACTGGTACCCATTACTGAGAAGTCTGGTACGGGAGCCTCCATTGCCTTTACCTTCGATTCCACACCTGCTGTCTCAGGAGAACAGTCATTTACTCAATGTCCAACTTCACTCTCTTCACCTGACAGCCTGGCATATTCTGTTTTAAACCCTGGAGGGTCTCAGCTTCCACAGCAAGTTTTGAATGTTATTTTGGAGGCCAGAAGGCCTAGTACAAGGAAAGTGTACGCAGATAAATGGAAGAGATTTTTATTTTGGAGTGCAGCAAAGGCATTTGATGTTTCTAAGCCTAATTTAAGTGTGGCTCTTCAATATCTTACTGAGTTACTGGACAAAGGTTTGTCCTTCTCTTCTGTTAAGGTTCATGCTGCAGCAATTTCTGCTCACTATGACTGTGACCCACCATTGTTTTCTCATCCTTTGTTTAAGCAATTCCTTAGAGGGGCAAAGAATATAAGAACCCCACGGAGAGCTCCTACTCCTGCTTGGGATCTCAATTTTGTGTTGGAGAAACTTACTCTACAACCATTTGAGCCTGCAGCTACTGCTGAGTTGAAATATTTATCATGGAAGACTGCTTTTTTGTTGGCCATTACCTCTGCGAGAAGGGTTTCTGAATTACAGGCCCTTATGGCGGTTGAGCCTTTCTTAATTTTCCATAAGGATAGGGTATCTTTGCGTACTAATCCTTCCTTTATGCCTAAAGTGGTTTCTAGTGTGGCTTTAAACCAAACTATTCATTTGCCTACTTTTATGCAAACCCCAAAATAAAGGGGAAAAGATTTTGCACACTTTGGATATACACAGGCAGTTGCGATATTATTTGAGCAGAACTAAAGGGTTCAGGCAGTCTCAGCAGTTATTTGTTTCATTTGCTTTGGGTTCTCAGGGCAAGCCTGTGTCAAAACAAACTATTTCTAAGTGGATTGGGTTTTGTATTGCTTTCTGTTATTCCCATCATGGTAAGGAGATTCCAGCTGGGATTAGGCCTCATTCCACTAGGGCTACTGCCACTTCTACAGCTTTAAGGGGGGTGGCCACTAAAGATATTTTGGAGGCAGCTACTTGGAGTTCAGTGCATACTTTCTCAAAGCATTACCACCTTCCACTTTACTCTAAATCTAGGGCTGGTTTTGCCACTGCAATTTTACAGGGCATTTTGGCAGCTCCTACTGCTTTATAGTTTTGCCATCCTCCCTTACCTCTGCTTTGGGATTCTACCCAAGTGTAAGGACTGCAGCAATGTGAGATGAAGAACATAGTACAGTTTTGTACCTACCATAAATGTAGATGTTCGAAGATCCACATTGCTGCAGTCCAATTTACCCTCCCTCCTTCCCCTCTGTTGTTAGAGGCGGTTGTGTGGTTTGGGTTGTACATATTGTGGATATTGTATATATTGTACATATGATTAGTACTAGGGTGGTTGGTTGTTTTTTGCTGTCTTTTGGTTTTGACCTTTCTTTCTAGGGTCTTCTGACATCTGGGGCAAGAAAAGACTGAGGATATGACGTCGGTCATGCGCATATGTACCCTGACGTCCTGATGTCAGTCTTATGCGCCTTGACCGACGTCAGCCTAATACTTTGATATTCGGGCCGACCGAGGACAGCGGACTACCCAAGTGTAAGGACTGCAGCAATGTGGATCTTCGAACATCTACATTTATGGTAGGTACAAAACTGTACTTTTCTGTACCTGTATGCATGTATGAAAGCGAACAAACAAGAGCTGGGGAAGCAGGCGTGGTGCATTCTGGGATAAGGGGTAGCCCAGCCAATGAGAGACTTCGTTCTAGTGTATAGTGGCCGAGTCGGAGCCGACGGATCGGCTCCGAACCCATCAGTTTTGAATGTAGGCGAGATGGATCCCATACATCTAAAGTTATGGTAAGTACATAACTAAAAGTTTTCCGGTTCTCAGCGAGGCACCTACGCAGCCCCTGAGTACTGATGACACTACATTACCGGTGACTACAGTACCCGAGGTCGCAGGCTCCTTGGTCCCCATTCCTACTGCAGATACCGACGCCACTCTTGGCGGGGAAACTCAGAATTTAGACAGGCCTGCCATTACCCAAGGTGCCTTCAGGCCTTCTTCCTTCTCTATTAAAGCTTTCACTAAATCTAAAGCAGCCATGAAAACCGAAAAAACAGGGTCCTCAGACCTCCTCTCAAGGCCCCATGCCTAAAAAGCAGATGCTTAAAATGGCTGAGGATTTGATTACTGTTATCAGGGGATGTTCTTCGTGTTTCACTGTTGCAGTCATAACTGTAGGGTACTCCTGCCGGCAGGCAGCCCGAGGTCGGCCAGAATATCAAAGTCTGGGTCCAGCGTCGGCTGTATCAGCAAGAACCCTGACGTCAGAACGCATGGGTATAAAGCTGACAGCCGACGCCATCTTCCCCAGTCTTTCTTGCCGTGCGGTGCAAAGCAGTTCGCTAGTTGTTGGTTGGCGTTTTCAAGACAACGTGGTGTAGTTGTCGTCGGTCCGAAGTTTTCTACTTCTCTTCTCAGAGCTAAGTACCCCGTTGGGGAAACCTTTTTCTTGCTCCTCCGATGTCAGAAAAAGTTAATAATTGTGTAGCGTGTGGAAAACAAATACCTCATAAAGATTTCCACTCTTACTGTCTATCTTGCTTAGGCCCTGACCACGACGTTTCTTGCTGTCGGTTCTGTGCCAGGTTTAATTCTCGCACTATCAAGCGTAGGTACGATTGGGCCTTGAATTACTTCGGTAGACGATTTAATTATAGGATGTCGTCGGATACTTTACAGACTACCGGAATACAGAAGAAACGCAAAGACAAGGACAGGCCTCTGAGGTCCAAACAGGATACTTTGCAGCCGGTGCCAGCTTCAGGTTCAGCGGTCGTCATTGAGGCGCTTTTGCAGCCCCTGTCGTCCGCCACTTCAGAACCGATGGCCGACACGGACTCCCATGGGGAGCCATCTTGGCCTAGTAATTTGTCTGCTGCAGGACCTTCGGACGTCGCTCGTTCAGATGGGTCCGGAACCGCTGTGCAGGTACCGGCTTCTGAGTTGGTCTTCAGGCCTTCACATATTACTATTACCACAAAGACAAAGGCTAAGTCAAAGACTCCTGTTAAACCCAGACTTTATGCTCAGGCTTCTTCGGATTCAGCTCCTAAGACTCAGAAGCAATTACTACGGATGGCTGAGGATTTATTGACTATGATTAGGGGCTCTCGCCCTCCTCCTGAGAAAAGGCCTAGACAGGATATCCCTTATGATTCCTCTGATCAGGCTTCTGTATCTTCAGTTTCTTCCTCTGATCAGGATTATTCTTTTCCTCCTTATGAGGATTCAGATGCAGAGGATTCTGTTCCCTCTGCCTCTCCCCCTGAAGATTTCTCTTTTGGGGAAACCTTGCATGAGATGAGGGAGCATTTTCATTGGGAAGGTCAGGATTATTCTGCTTCCAAAAAGAGACTTAGGGAATTTCTTCTTCTCCCTCAGCACAGGCCTTTAGCTATTCCTCCTGTACTTGACATTGTGGATGATGCCTTCTCTGAAGTTAACTTGAATCCTGATTCCATGCCGCCTGCTCCTTCTAAGCCTGATAGATTTTACAGGGTCCCTGATTCGGATTCCCATCAATTTTTATTTAAGAACCCTTCCGCTGATCCTGAAACTATTTCACAGGGTTCCAAGGCTGCTAAGGCCGCCTCCTCTAAGAATCCTATCCCCTCTGAAAAGGTTTCTCGTGCCCTGGACAGGTGGGGCAAAAAGGTTTATACTTCAGCTACCCTTTCTATTAGAGCTTTAAATTGCCAGTTTCACATGTTTAAGTATCAACAGTTTCTTTTATCTGTTTTAAAACAAAGGCTTTCTACCTTTCCTGCCTGTGCTGAGGACAAGGAATTACAGGATGTGTTGCATGCAACTGAACAAGTTTGCAAACGTAGTTTACATTGTGGTTTTGATGCCTTAGAGGCTTCCTGCAGGGCTGCTGCCTCTGGTACTGTTATCAGGAGACATGCTTGACTTCGTGAGCAGAATTTACCTGAACAAGTTAAGGCTAAATTGCTAGATGCCCCTGTTCAGCATGATGTCTTATTTGGATCTAAGGCTGAGGAGGTTATTAAAAATATGGAAGAAAAAGCCAAGTCTATGCAGACTGTAAAAGATTTTTTGCAAGTGCAGCCTCCTAGATTTTCTAGAAATTGGCCCTCCAAAAATTGGTCTTTTCCCACTTCTGATAGGCCTCAAAGGGGAAGATATTGACGCTCCAGAGGGAAGATATAGACGCTCCAGAGGTCGGGCACTGGCTCAGGCCTCTTACAGATCTAGACAGTGGACTGCTTCTTCACCTAGAAGGGGAGAAGGCAGACCTCAAACCCAAAGAAAGCAGACCCAATGACTCCCTCTGTTGGGCTACAGGTCCTCCTTCCCTGGATGCCCCTCTTGGAGGAAAACTTTCTCTTTTTTACCAAAATTGGACTCGCATTACCCAGGACAAATGGGTGTTAGACGTGATTTTGAAAGGCTACAGATTCCACTTTCACACTCTGCCAAGGTCTTCTGGCTGGCCAGATCTGCCAAAACATCAATGGACAGAGGCCTTAAATCAAGTGGACGCTTTATTGGCCTTAAGAGCCATAGAACCTGTTCCACCTCTAGAGGTGGGGAAAGGTTTTTATTCAATACTTTTTCTGGTCCCAAGAAAATAAAACTCCTGGAGACCTATTCTGGACCTCTCAACATTAAACACCTTTTTGGAAATTCCAAAATTCAAGATGCTTACTCTTCAACAGCTTCTCCCAATGCTCTCACAAGATGCTTAGATGGTAACATTGGACTTAAAGGAGGCTTACTTACACGTCCCGGTAAGGCAACAATGCAGAAAGTACCTCCGATTCAAGGCAGGCTTGAGACACTTCCAATTCTCTGTACTGCCATTTGGCTTATCTACTGCGCCCAGAGTTTTTACCAAATGCCTGGCTCCAGTAGTAGCTTACTGCAGACTTCAGGGGATTCAGATGTACCCCTATCTGGACGACTGTCTAATTCAGGAAGACAGCAAAGACATTTTACTTCAACACCTGCATTTTGTTCAACGTCTTCTCCTACTACTGGGATTCTCAGTGAACACAAAAAAGTCACATTTGATTCCTTCTCAACGAATGCTCTTTTTGGGAGCTCTTCTAGACACAAGTTTACAGATGGCCTTTCTTACTCCAGAAAAACAGTTACAGCTGGCTTCAATCTTCAAGACCTTGTCAACCTTGACTCAGCTCACTGCAAGGAAATTCCTGCAGGCTTTGGGCTACATGGCCTCTTGCATCCTGTTGATTCCAAATGCGAGGCTTCACATGAGGAAACTTCAATGGTACCTAAAGAGTGTATGGTCTCAGCATTGCCACAGTCTGGATACAATGATTCCACTGATTCCCTGCCTCCAGAAGGAATTCCTTTGGTGGTCCAGGGCGTGTTTTGAACGAAGGGAAGCCCTTTCGTCTTCCTCAACCTACTCAGATCATAACCACGGACGCCTCGGATTATGCTTGGGGAGCTCATTTTCTAGACAAATGCCAACAGGGCTCTTGGACAAACACCTTCTATGGCACATCAACTTGAAAGAAATGTTGGCAGTCCAAAATGCTCTTCTAGCCTTCCAGACTCTTTTAAAGCCAGGACCTCTGCTAATTCGAACAGACAATACCACAGTCATGTGGTACATAAACAAGCAAGGGGGCTCTCACTCTTACCCCCTTTGCAGACTTGCCCTGACCTTATGGGACACAGCCCTAAATTTGAATCTGGATCTTCAGGCACAGTTCATTCCAGGAAATCAGAATCTCTTAGCAGACAGCCTAAGCAGAAACATTTTGGATCCTCACGAATGGATGTTGGACCCCAACTTATTCAGCAAGATAACTGCAGTTTGGGGCTGTCCTCAGATAGATCTGTTTGCGTCCCATCTCAACCATCAGTTGCCACTCTTTTGCACCAGGTCCTTCCACAAGACAGCTTGGAAAGTGGATGCCCTGTAATTCAGCTGGAGGAATCTTTCGGGATATGCCTTCCCTCCTCTTCCTCTTCTGCCTCTGGTATTGCTAAAGATAAAGCTGGACAAACCCAGACTGATCATTTTGATAGCTCCAAATTGGCCTTGTCAGTTTTGTTATCCAACTCTACTGCACCTTTGCTTGGAACCTCCTTGGAGTCTTCCTCTGACCCATTCTCTACTGTCCCAGCATCAGGGTCAGGTATTTCACCCTCAAATCAAGACTCTCTGCCTGGCAGCTTGGCTCATCAAAGGCAATTGATTTCTTCTTCTCTTCCTAAACAAGTTTTGGATATTCTTGTGGAAGCTAGGCATCCTAGTACAAGGAAATCTTATGCTTCTAAATGGAAAAGATTTTGTATTTGGATGCAGGATCGTGGTTCTGATCCTTTTTTACCTGATATTCCCTCTATTTTACTTTATCTCACAGATCTTTTGATTAAAGGTCTTTCCTTTTTTTCCATTAAAATTCATGCTTCTGCTATTTCAGCTCATTTCAGTTGTGATCCTCCCATTTTTTCCCACCAGTTGGTTAGACAATTTCTGAGAGGAGCTAAGAATTTAAGACCTCCTAGATCTCCTCCTGTCCCTCCTTGGGATCTCAACTATGTCTTTGAAAAGCTTACTTTGCCTCCTTTTGAGCCTGCTGCCTCTGCGGATATTAAGTTCTTATCCTGGAAGACAGCTATCTTGTTGGCCTTGACTTCTGCCAGAAGGGTGTCTGAGTTGCAAGCCCTCATGGCCGTGGAACCATACCTTATCTTCCATCAGGACAGAGTTTCCTTGAGGACCAATCCTACTTTTATGCCTAAGGTAGTTTCTAGAGTGGCTCTAAATCAGACTATTCACCTTCCTACCTTTTTCCCAAAATAAGGGGGAAAGGATTTTGCATTCATTGGATGTACACAGGCAACTACGTTTTTACCTGGACAAAACTAAAGATTTCAGAAAATCAGATCATTTGCTTATCTCATTTGCTTCCAGTTCTCTAGGTAAAGCTATTTCTAAGCAAACTATTTCCAAATGGATTGCTCATGGAATAAGATATTGTTACTCTCTTCATGGAAAACAGATTCCAGGTACTGTCAGGACTCATTGTACTAGAGCAGCTGCTACTTCAGCAGCCTTTCTCAGAGGAGTTCCTACTAAGGACATTCTGGAGGCTGCCACTTGGAGCTCTGTGCATACCTTTTCCAAGCACTATAACCTCCCTTTGTACTCTAAGTCTAGGGCAGGCTTTGCCTCTGCTGTTTTGCAGGGTCTTCTAGCTGCTCCTTCTTCTTCATAACCTCCTCCCGTGTTCTCAGCTTTGGGATTCTACCTTACAGTTATGACTGCAACAGTGAAACACGAAGAACATAGTACAGTTGTGTATACCTACCATAAATGTAAATGTTCGAGTGTCTTCACTGTTGCAGTCGTTGTTTCCCTCCCTCCAGACCCCTCTTGTTTCTTTTTCACTACCTTTCTGGTGTATTTGTGTTTCCCTTGGGACACCTTTTGGTTTTATGGGGGCTTCTGACATCAGGGGCAAGAAAGGCTGGAGAAGATGGCGTCGGCTGTCAGCTTTATACCCATGCGTTCTGACGTCAGGGTTCTTGCTGATACAGCCGACGCTGGACCCAGACTTTGATATTCTGGCCGACCTTGGGCTGCCTGCCGGCAGGATTACCCTACAGTTATGACTGCAACAGTGAAGACACTTGAACATCTACATTTATGGTAGGTATACACAACTGTACTTTCTCAACCCCCCTCTGACAAAAGAAACAGATTAGAGGAAGACTACCCTTCCTCAGATCAAGCTTCTATTGCATCAGAACACTCTGAGGACCAGGATTACGCCTATTCACCTTTCGAAGACTCTGATGCTGAGGAGTCTGTTCCCTCGGCCCCCCCCTGAGGACTACTCTTTTGGGGAAACCCTGCATACATTGAGGGAACACTTTCACTGGGAAGGCCAAGATTACTCAGATTCCAAGAAAAGGCTCAGGGAATTTCTTCTGCTCCCCAGCATAGGCCTCTGGCAATCCCTCCTGTTTTAGATATATTGGATGATGTGTACACAGAAACCAGCCTTAATCCAGATTCTTTACCCTCCAGCTCCTGTTAAACCAGACAGGTATTACCGGGTTCCTGATTCTCACCAGTTCTTATATAAAAGCCATACTGCTGACCCAGAAACTATTTCACAGGGTCCCAAGGGAATTAAAGCCTCTACTGCTAAAAACCCATTACCTTCAGAGAGAGATTCCAGAGCTTTAGAAAGGTGGGGGAAAAAGGTGTATACCTCGGCCACTTTAACCATGAGGGCATTAAACTGTCAATTCCATATGTTAAAGTATCAACAGTTTTTGTTATCTCAGTTGAAAAGCAAAATGACACAACCAGAACAACCAGATTTAAAAGAGTTGCAGGATTTGTTGCATGGTGCAGAGCAAGTGGGTAAACATACCTTGCAGTGTGGTTTTGATGCTTTAGAGGCCTCATGTAGAGCTGCTGTTACGGGATCTGTTATACGTAGGTATGCTTGGCTCAAAGAGCAAACCTTACCAGATCATGTCAAAGCTAAATTATTAGATGCACCTCTTCAAAAAGATGTATTGTTTGGTGTTAAAGCTGAGGAGGTACTAAAGAAAATGGAGGAAAAAGCGAAATCAATGCAAACAGTGAAAGATTTCCTGCAGGTACAACCTCCACGTTTCAGCAGAAACTGGCCTTCAAAAATCTGGTCCTTTCCAGCCACGGACAGACCTCAAAGGGGCAGATATAGACGCCCAAGGAGTAGAGGGCAACCTCTAGGATCTTTCAGAGCCAGACAGTGGCAAGCACAAACCCCAAGAGGTGGAGAAGATAGATCACAGTCATTTAGAAAACAGACACAATGACTTCCCCCTACACCTGCCAAGCAAAGCTTTAATGGCAGCACCTTTGGGCGGAAAACTGACATTATTCTCAAAAAATTGGCATATTGTTACAAAAGACAAATGGATTCTGGACATTATAGACGGAGGCTACAGGTTCCACTTTCACACCCTTCCAAAAATGAGAGGCATGCCAAACCTGCCACAAAATCAAAGGGCAGAGGCACAAAAACAAATTTCAGCTCTCATGGACATGAAAGCGATTCAAGAGGTACCTGCAAAAGAACAAGGTCAAGGTTTTTATTCCAGACTATTCCTGGTACCAAGGAAAGACAAAGATTGGAGACCTATCTTAGACCTATCCATCCTAAACATGTATCTACAGGTGCCAAAATTCAAGATGTTCACATTACAGCAGCTTCTTCCCATGCTGGGCAAGAAGTCTTGGCTGGTAACATTGGACCTCAAGGAGGCATACCTGCATGTCCCTATCAGACAGGATTGCAGAAGCTACCTCAGATTTCTTGCAGGTTCAACCCAATACCAATTCTCTGCATTGCCCTTTGGCTTACCTACTGCGCCCAGAGTGTTTACGAAATGCCTGGCATCAGTAATCGCCTTCTGCAGACTACAAGGAATACAAATCTACCCATATCTGGACGACTGCCTGATCCAAGCAGACAGCAAGGACATACTATTGCAGCACCTGCCGTTTGTAATAAAACTGTTGAACTTCCTGGGATACACAGTCAACAAAAAGTAATCAAAACTAATACCCTCTCAACAAATAATTTTTCAGGGTGCCAGCTTGAATACAACCACCCAGATGGCCTACCTCACGCCAGACAAACAAGGGCGACTGTCTCAATACTTCAGCAAAATGGCAACTTTCACCAGGCTAACTGCAAGGAAAGTCCTGCAGGCTCTGGGATTCATGGCATCTTGCATCCTACTAATCCCATGTGCAAAGCTGCATATGAGGAAACGTCAATGGTACCTAAAAAACTTATGGTCTCAACACAGCCACAGCTTGGAAACAATTATACCACTCATTCCATGCTTTCAAAAGGAATTTTTGTGGTGGGCTCAAGCATACCAAAGAAACACAGGTATCCTTTTCTGTGTACCTCAAGCAACTCAAATCATCACAACAGACACCTCAGACTATGCCTGGGTAGCACACGACAGATCAGTGCATTCAGGGAAAATGGTCCCAAAAAGAGAAGCACCTACACATCAACCAAAAGGAAATGCTAGCTGTGCAAAATGCTATTATGACCTTCAAAGACCTACTGCATCCAGGCCAGCTATTGATGAGGACAGACAACACCACAGTGATGTGGTACATAAACAGGGGGGAACTCATTCATACCCTCTGTGCAGGCAAGCCATGACCCTATGGAACACAGCACTGGAATTGCAAATTCAACTACAGGCACAATTCCTGCCAGGGAAGGAAAACACACCGGCAGACAACCTAAGCAGAAATATGACAGATCCACACGAATGGAAGGTGCATCCTCAAGTTTTCACAAAGATAACTCAGGCATGGGGACAGCCAGACATAGATCTCTTTGCTACACACAAAAATTACCAGTTGAAAAAATTTTGTTCAAGGACCTATCATCCACAGGTGTGGAAAGTGGACGCACTCTCTTTCAATTGGACAACATTGGCAGTTTATGCCTTCCCGCCTCTTCCTCTGCTGCCCAAAGTTCTGTTAAAAGCCAGAGCAGAGAGGCCTCAAATGATTCTTATTGCTCTAGACTGGCCAAGACAGCACTGGTATCCGCTCCTGAAGAGCCTGACACATTCCCCACCATGGATCCTACCTCTGGTCCCTCTTCTGTTGTCCCAGCACAACTACAAAACCCTTCACAGCCAGCTCAAAACCCTAAATCTAGCTGCATGGAGAATTCCTTGATTTCCCAACAGACTCTCCTCTCCAAGGAGGTGCAGGATGTCATCTTGGAGGCCAGAAGACCTTCTACTAGAAAAGCTTACTCCGCCAAATGGAAACGATTTTGTGCCTGGAATCAAGAAAAGGGCCAGAATCCTTGGGTAATAAATATACCTCAAATTTTACAGTACCTTGCTGAGATGTTAAACAATGGACTTTCCTTCTCCTCCATCAAGATCCACGCTTCAGCCATTTCTGCACAATACAACACAGATCCTCCTTTATTCTCACATCCTCTCTTAAGGCCGTTCCTCGGAGGGGCAAAAAATATAAAACCCCCAAGGAAACCACCAGTCCCTGCTTGGGACCTCAACTTTGTATTGGAAAAGCTGACCCTTCCTCCCTTTGAGCCAGCTTCTTCAACAGAACTACAATACTTGTCATGGAAAACAGCCTTTCTTCTGGCTATCACCTCAGCACGCAGGGTTTCGGAGCTACAGGCCCTCATGGCTGTGCAACCATTCATCATTTTCCATCAGGACAGAGTTTCCTTATGAACCAACCCTACCTTTATGCCAAAGGTAGTATCCAGTGTAGCTTTGAATCAGACTATCCACTTACCTACCTTTTATCCAAATCCACAAAACAAAGGGGAAAGCCTACTACATTCCTTGGACATTCACAGACAACTTTGTTATTATTTGGACAGGACAAAGCCATTCAGGAAATCTGAGCAACTCTTTGTCCTATGCTACAGGTGCTCAAGGAAAGGCTATTTCCAAACAGACAATTTCAAAATGGATAGCCCACTGCATACGCTTTTGTTACTCATTTCATGGAAAAACTGTGCCTTCATGCATCAGATCCCACTCAACCAGGGCCACAGCTACCTCTGCAGCTTTCCTCAGGGGGGTCCCTACCAAGGACATTTTGGAAGCAGCCACTTGGAGTTCAGTGCACACTTTCTCCAAGCACCATTTTCTTCCACTATACTCTAAATCTAGAGCGGGTTTTGCCACAGCAGTCTTGCAGGGCATCCTCGCTCCTCCTAGTTCCACTTAGTGCCTACCACCCCTACTTAGCTTTGGGATTCTTTCCATCTGTAATGACTGCAGGTGTATGCCCGATGAACATAGTACAGTTTTGTACCTACCATAAATGTAGATGTTCGAGTGTTCATACAGCTGCAGTCCAGGTTACCCCCCCCCCCCTCTGTCCCCTCTTAGGACAGGCCTTATGACAAACACCTTATCATACAACCTATTTGGGGTATTCTCTTATGGTGTATTTGCTTGCAACTACTGTTTTTTTGATTATTCTATATTGCATGTTTGCATAACTTTGTTTTGCCTTCCTTCTGGGGGCACCTGACATCTGGGGCAAGAAAACCTGAAGAAAATGGCGTCGGCTGCCTCTTTTGTACCCCTGCTGCACTGACGTCAGGGAAGAAGTGACGACAAACGATGCCGGACCTAGACTTTGGAATTCGGCCGACCGAGGACCCTCCTGACGGCAGGATAACCCATCTGTAATGACTGCAGCTGTATGAACACTCGAACATCTACATTTATGGTAGGTACAAAACTGTACTTTTTCGAATTTCAGACCCGAAGCCTTCAAAAAGATAAGTACCCCGTTGGGGACCGTTTTTTCTTGCTCTAACCGATGTCAGAAAAAAATGAACAATTGTCTTGCCTGTGGAAAGCAAATACCTCATAGAGATTTTCATTCTTACTGCGTCATCTGTGTAGGCCCAGACCACAACGTCCGTCTCTGTCGGAAGTTCATCGTGCATACAGCTGCAGTCATAACAGATGGGTTATCCTGCCATCAGGCGGGTCCTCGGTCGGCCGAATTCCAAAGTCTAGGTGCAGCGTTGGTTGTCGTCGCTTCCTCCCTGACGTCAATGCGGCAGGGGTATAAAAGAGGCAGCCAACGCCATTTTCTCCAGTCTTTCTTGCTGCGCCGTGCCTGAAGCAGAAGCAGTTCGCAAGTGCCGGTCGGCCAGCTGCTGAGATTTACTAAAGTATTTCAGCCGAAGTCGTCTTGAAAGCTAAGTACCCCGATGGGGAAACTTTTCTTGCCTCAGACCGATGTCAGACAAAGTTAATAATTGCATTTCATGTGGGAAGCAAATACCGCATAAGGATTTCCACTCTTACTGTATACCTTGCTTAGGCCCAGACCACGACGTCTCGGCCTGCCGTTTTTGTGCTAGATTAAACAAACGCACTATTAAGCGTCGGGCAGAGTTCGCCCTTCACTTTTTTGGCAAAAAATGTAATTATATTATGTCGTCGGATACTCCAACTCCAGTTTTGAGCAAAAAACGCAAAGATAAGGACTGGCATACGAGGTCCGCACCACCTACTGATACCACGCTAAGGCCGACTACCGGTTCTCCGGTACTCAGCGTTGCGCCTACGCAGCCCCTGAGTACCGATGACAATGCATTACCGGTGTCTTCAGTACCCGAGGTCGCAGGCTCCTCGGCCCCCATTCCTACTACAGATACCGACGCCGCTCCTGGCGGGGAAACTCAGAATTTAGACAGGCCTGCCATTTCTCAAGGGGTCAGGCCTTCCTCCTTCTCTGTTAAAGCCTTCACTAAATCTAAAACAGCCATGAAAACCAAAAAACAGGTTCCTCAGACACCCTCTCAAGCCACCATGCCTAGAAAACAGATGCTTAAAATGGCTGAGGATTTGGTTACTCTTATCAGGGGTTCTCAACCCCCCTCTGACAAAAGGCCCAGATTAGAGGAAGACTACCTTCCTCAGATCAAGCTTCTATTACCTCAGAACTATCTGAGGACCAGGATTGTGCCTATTCTCCATTCGAAGACTCTGATGCAGAGGAGTCTATTCCCTCGGTCTCCCCTCCTGAGGACTTCTCTTTTGGGGAAACCCTGCATACTTTGAGGGAACACTTTCACTGCGAAGGCTAAGATTACTCAGATTCCAAGAAAAGGCTCAGGGAATTTCTTCTACTTCCCCAGCATAGGCCTCTGGCTATCCCACCTGTTTTAGATATATTGGATGATGTGTACACAGAAGCCAGCCTTAATCCTGATTCTTTGCCTCCAGCTCCTGTTAAACCAGACAGGTATTATCGGGTTCCTGATTCTCACCAGTTCCTATATAAAAGCCAAACTGCTGACCCAGAAACAATTTCACAGGGTCCCAAGGGAATTAAGGCCTCTACTGCTAAAAACCCATTACCTTCAGAGAGAGATTCCAGATCTTTAGAAAGGTGGGGGGAAAAGGTGTACACCTCGGCCACTTTAACCATGAGGGCATTAAACTGTCAGTTCCATATGTTAAAGTATCAACAGTTTTTGATATCTCAGCTGAAAAGCAAAATGACACAACCAAATTTAAAAGAGTTGCAGGATTTGTTGCATGGTGCAGCGCAATTGGGTAAACATACCTTGCAGTGTGGTTTTGATGCTTTAGAGGCCTCATGTAGAGCTGCTGTTACGGGGTCTGTTATACGTAGGCATGCTTGGCTCAAAGAGCAGTCCTTACCAGATCATGTCAAAGCTAAATTATTAGATGCACCTGTTCAAAAAGATGTATTGTTTGGTATTAAAGCAGAGGAGGTGCTAAAGAAAATGGAGGAAAAAGCGAAATCAATGCAAACGGTGAAAGATTTCCTGCAGGTACAGCCTCCACATTTCAGCAGAAACTGGCCTTCAAAAAATTGGTCCTTTCCAGCCACGGGCAGACCTCAAAGGGGCAGATATAGGCGTCCAAGGGGTAGAGGGCAACCTCAAAGATCTTTCAGAGCCAGACAGTGGCAAGCACCAACCCCAAGAGGTGGAGAAGATAGATCACAGTCTTTTAGAAAGCGGACACAATGACTTCCCCCTACACCTGCCAAGCAAAGCTTTAATGGCAGCACCTTTGGGCGGAAAACTGACATTAGTCTCAAAAAATTGGCATATTTTTACAAAAGACAAATGTATTCTGGACATTATAGACAGAGGCTACAGGTTCCACTTTCACACCCTTCCAAAAATGAGAGGCATGCTAAACCTGCCACAAAATTAAAGGGCAGAGGCACAAAAACAAATTTCAGCTCTCATGGACATGAAGGCAATTCAAGAGGTACCTGCAAAAGAACAAGGTCAAGGGTTTTATTCCAGACTATTCCTGGTACCAAGGAAGGACAAAGATTGGAGACCTATCTTAGACCTATCCATCCTAAACACATATCTACAGGTGCCAAAATTCAAGATGCTCACATTACAGTAGCTTCTTCCCATGCTGGGCAAGGAGTCTTGGCTGGTAACATTGGACCTCAAGGAGGCATACCTGCATGTCCCTATCAGACAAGATTGCAGAAGATACCTCAGATTTCTTGCAGGTTCAACCCATTACCAATTCTCTGCATTGCCCTTTTGCTTATCTACTGTGCCCAGAGTGTTTACGAAATGCCTGGCATCAGTAATCGCCTTCTGCAGACTATAAGGTATACAAATCTACTTATATCTGGACGACTGCCTGATCCAAGTGGACAGCAAGGACATACTACTGCAGCACCTGGCGTTTGTAATAAAACTGTTGAACTTCCTGGGATACACAGTCAACAAAAAGAAATCAAAACTAATACCCTCTCAACAAATAATTTTCCTGGGTGCCAACTTGGATACTACCACCCAGATGGCCTACCTCACGCCAGACAAGCAAGGGCAACTGTCTCAATACTTCATAAAAATGGCAACTTACACCAGGCTAACTGCAAGGAAAGTCCTGCAGGCGCTGGGATTCATGGCATCTTGCATCCTACTTATCCCATGTGCAAAGCTGCATATGAGGAAACTTCAATGGTACCTAAAAAACTTATGGTCTCAACAGAGCCACAGCTTGGAAGCAATTATACCATTCATTCCATGCCTTCAAAAGGAATTTATGTGGTGGGCTCAAGCTTGCCAAAGAAACACAAGTCTTCCTTTCTGTGTACCTCAAGCAACTCAAATCATCACAACAGACGCCTCAGACTACGCCTGGGGAGCACACATGACAAATCAGTGCATTCAGGGAAAATGGGCACGAAAAGAGGAGCTCCTTCACATCAACCAAAAGGAAATGCTAGCTGTGCAAAAGGCTATTATGACCTTCAAAGACCTACTGCATCCAAGCCAGCTGTTGATAAGGACAGACAACACCACAGTGATGTGGTACATAAACAGACAGGGGGGAACTCATTCATACCCCCTGTGCAGGCAAGCCATGACCGTATGGAACACAGCACTGGAATTGAAAATTCAACTACAGGCACAATTCCTGCCAGGGAAGGAAAACACACTGGCAGACAACCTAAGCAGAAATATGACAGATCCTCACGAATGGAAGTTGCATCCTCAAATTTTCACAAAGATAACTCGGGCATGGGGACAGTCAGACATAGATCTCTTTGCTACACACAGAAATTGCCAGTTGAAAAAATTTTGTTCAAGGAACTATCATCCACAGGCCTGGAAAGTGGACGCACTTTCCTTCAATTAGGCAACATTGACAGTCTATGCCTTCCCGCCTCTTCCTCTGCTGCCCATAGTTCTATTAAAAGCCAGAGCAGAGAGGCCGAAAATGATTCTCATTGCTCCAGACTGGCCAAGGCAACACTGGTATTCGCTCCTGAAGAGCCTGACACATTCACCACCATGGATCCTACCTCTAGTCCCTCTTCTGTTGTCCCAGCACAACTACAAAACTCTTCACAGCCATCTCAAAACTCTAAATCTAGCTGCATGGAGAATTCCTTGATTTCCCAACAGTTTCTCCTCTCCAAGGAGGTGCAGGATGTCATCTTGGAGGCCAGAAGACCTTCTACTAGAATGGCCTACTCCGCCAAATGGAAAAGATTTTGTGCCTGGAATTAAAAGAAGGGACAGAATCCTTGGGTAATAAATGTACCTCAGATTTTACAGTACCTAGCTGAGATGTTAAACAATGGACTTTCCTTCTTCTCCCTCAAGATCCACGCTTCAGCCATTTCTGCACAATACAACACAGATCCTCCTTTATTCTCTCATCCTCTCTTAAGGCAGTTCCTCAGAGGGGCAAAGAATATAAAACCCCCAAGGAAACTACCAGTCCCTGCTTGGGACCTCAACTTCGTATTGGAAAAGCTGATCCTTCCTCCCTTCGAGCCAGCTTCTTCATCAGAGTTACAGTACTTGTCATGGAAAACAGCCTTTCTTCTGGCTATCACCTCAGCTCGCAGGGTTTCGGAGCTACAGGCCTTCATGGCTGTGCAACCATTCATCATTTTCCATCAGGACAGAGTTTCCTTACGAACCAACCCTACCTTTATGCCAAAGGTAGTATCCAGTGTAGCTTTGAATCAGACTATCCACTTACCTACCTTTTATCCTAATCCACAAAACAAAGGGGAAAGATTACTACATTCCTTGGACATTCACAGACAACTTCGTTATTATTTGGACAGGACAAAGCCATTCAGGAAATCTGAGCAACTCTTTGTGTCCTATGCTGCAGGTGCTCAAGGAAAGGCCATTTCCAAACAGACAATTTCAAAATGGATAGCCCACTGCATACGCTTTTGTTACTCATTTCATGGAAAAGCTGTGCCTGCATGCATCAGATCCCACTCCACCAGAGCCACAGCTACCTCTGCAGCCATCCTCAGGGGGGTTCCTACCAAGGATATTTTGGAAGCAGCCACCTGGAGTTCAGTGCACACTTTCTCCAAGCACTATCACCTCCCACTATACTCTAAATCTAGAGCGGGCTTTGCCACAGCAGTCCTGCAGGGCATCCTAGCCCCTCCTAGTTCCACTTAGTGCCTACCACCCATAACTTAGCTTTGGGATTCTACCCATCTGTTATGACTGCAGCTGTATGCACGATGAACATAGTACAGTTTTGTACCTACCATAAATGTAGATGTTCGAGTGCTCATACAGCTACAGTCCAGGTTTCCCTCCCTCCAACCCCTCTTTGGACAGGCCTTATGACAAACCCTTTTCATATAACCTTTTGGGGTACTCTTTTATGGTGTATTTGCTTGCAACTACTGTTTTTGATTTATCAACATTGCATTTTTGCATAACATTATGTTTGCCTTCCTTCTGGGGGCACCTGACATCTGGGGCAAAAAAAACTGAAGAAAATGGCGTCGGCTGCCTCTTTTATACCCCTGCCGCACTGACGTCAGGGAGGAAGCAATGACAACCGACGCCGGACCTAGACTTTGGAATTCGGCCGACCGAGGACCCGCCTGACGGCAGGATAACCCATCTGTTATGACTGCAGCTATATGAGCACTCGAACATCTACATTTATGGTAGGTACAAAACTGTACTTGTGCCTTGTTCAATGCCCAAACTATTCGTCGTTGTGCTATTTTTGTAGCCAAATACTTCAGTTTTCGATCTCCGTACTCTGAAATGGCTTCGTTACTCCATCCGACTACCGATCTTCTGAAAAAAACATAAGGATAAAGACAGAGACCGCATAGGTCCAAAACAGCCGACGCTGCTTCCGTTAAGCTAGTCGCCAGTCTGCCGGTACTCAGTTGCTTTCGCAGCCCCTAAAACCCGCTGCTACAGATTCGCAGGCCTCTACTGAGACCCATTCAGAGTGTGGTATGCCATGAGGTGCTTCTTCGATTATGGAATCTGTGGATGTGTCTACCTTGGATGGGTCCAGAGCAGCTGTGCAGGCACTGTCTTCTGAGGGTGTATTCAGGCCTACTGATTTTCATATTAAACCAACAACTTCATTTCAAGCTAAGAATACCGAATTCCTCGGGCCTAAAGCTCGCACTACGCCTAGAAAATCGACGACCAACGTGCATTCTGAGGCCCATATGCCTCATAAACAAATGATTAGAATGGCTGAAGACCTTATTACCTTAATTAGGGGAAGCCAGCCTTCCCTCTCTGAGACCTAGAACTGATTTTCTGATTCTTCTGATCAGGAATCTGATGTCTGTGTTCCTTCTGACTACCAAGATTTACCCTTATCTACTTATGAGGATTTTGATGCAGAGGATTCCATTCCCTCTGCTTCCCCTCCAGAAGATTTTTCATTTGGTGAAACCTTGCGTACTCGTAGGGAGCATTTCCGCTGGGAAAGCCAGGACTATTCTCAGTCCAAAAAGAGACTTTGGGGATTTTTAAACCTGCCTCAACAAAGGCCTCTAGCTAGCCCTCCTGTTCTGGAGATTGTAGATGATGTTTTCTTAAAATCCTGCCTTACCCCAGTCACTTTGCCTCCAGCTCCCAGGAAACCTGACAGGTACTACAGAGTACCTGACTCTCACAAATTCCTCTTCAAGAATCCTACTGCGGATCCAGAGACCATTTCCCAAGGACCAAAAGGCATTAAGGCTACTACTGCCAAAAATCTTACCCCTACTGATAGGGACTTTAGAGCTTTAGACAGATGGGGTAAGAAGGTATACACTTCTGCTACTTTGGCCATTAGGGCTTTAAATTGCCAGTTTCATATGTTAACGTATCAGCAGCATACTATGGGACTACTTAAATTGAAAATTATGTTTATTCCTGACTGTGCTGAACACAAAGATTTACAAGAGTTAATGCATTCTGCTGATCAAGTTGGTAAACATACTTTGCAATGTGGTTTTGATACTTTAGAAGCGTCTTGCAGGGCTGCTGTCACTGGGTATGTACTTAGAAGGCAAGCTTGGCTTAAGGAACAAAACTTGCCATAGCATGTTAAAGCTAAATTACTGGATGCACCCTTAAACCAAGATCGCCTTTTTGGCAGCAAAGCAGAAGTCCTCAAAAGGATGGAGGAGAAAGCTAAACCTATGCAAACTGTTAAGTATTTCTTAAAAGTACAGCCACCTAGATTCAGTAGGCAATGACCTTCAAAGAACTGGTCTTTTCCAGCCCCTTCCAGGCCTTCTCAGTCCAAACCCATGAGCAGCAGACCACCAAGACTTCAGTCTCAGACTATGCACAGATCTAAGCAGTGGGGGGCTCCCACACCCAAAGCAGGGAGTATTAAGCCACCAACCTATGGAAAAATGGCACAATGACTTATCCTTAACTCTTCTAAGCCTTGCTCAACTACTTGCTCCCTTAGGAGGAAAGCTCACCCTGCATGCAAAAAACTGGGAACTCATTACCCAAGACAAATGGTGTTTAAACAGTTTCCCTATGATACAGATTCCACTTCCACTCACTCCCAACCCCAAGTGGATGGCAGACTTCCCCCGAAATCAGTGGGCAGAGGCCCAAAAACAAGTGCGGTCTCTCCTCATTATCAGAGCTATTCAACCTGTCCTAGCAGAACAATGGGGACAAGATTTTTATTCAAGACTGTTCTAGTTCCCAGAAAAGACAACTCATGGCATCCTATCCTGAACCTGTCTATTCTCAGCACCTTTCTGGTGGTTCCAAAATTCAAAATGTTTAACTCAACAGCTTCTTCCTATGTTAACCAAGGATGCCTGGCTGGCAACCATAGCCTTAAAAAGAAGCTTACATGCACATCCCAATAAGGGAATCCTGCAGAAAATACCCACATTTCAGAGCAGGCTCCATGCACTTTCAGATGTTCATCGTGTTTCACTGTTGCAGTCATTACTCATGGGTTATCCTGCTGGCAGGCTGCCCGCAGTCGGCCGGTGTCGGTTGCTGTCTCTTCTTCCCTGACGTCAGCGCGCCAGGGGTATAAAAGATGCAGCCGATGCCATTTTCTTCATTCTTTCTTGCCGCGGGGTGCCCGAAGCAGAAGTAGTTCGCAAGTGTCTGTCGGCCGACTCCTGAGATTTTCGTGTTCGAATTTCAGATCCGACGTCTACATTTAAAGCTAAGTACCCTGATGGGGAAACTTTTTTCTTGCTCCAGACTGATGTCAGAAAAAGTTAATTGTATTTCTTGTGGGAAGCAAATACCTCATAAGGACTTCCATTCTTATTGTATTCCTTGCCTAGGCCCTGATCACGACGTAGCTAACTGCAGATTTTGTGCTAGATTTAACCAACGCACTATTAAGCGTCTGTATGATTTTGCATTTCATTACTTTGGCCGAAGATTTAATTACATGATGTCATCTGATAGCCATCCGACTACCGCAATTCACAAGAAACGCAAGGAAAAGGACAGGCATCCGAGGTCCAAAACTGACGACGAGGCTTCTTCTAAGCCAGTCGCCGGTTCTCAGTGAGGCGCTTTCGCAGCCCCTGACGCCCGCTACCTCAGAGCCTCAGGCCACTTCCGACTCCCACGTGGAGCAGACTAGGCCTCTGGAAACTCAAGGTATTGGACACTTGGAAAATATTCCTTCAGATGGGTCCGGAGCCGTTGAGCAGGCCTCTGCTTCTGAGGGTGTTTTCAGGCCTACACAGTTGTATATAAAACAGACTACAGCTTCAAAGGCAAAGACTAAAGCACCACTAAAGACAAAAAAACAAGTGCAGCAAGCCCATGGACAGGCCTCCATGCGTAAAAAAACGATGCTCAAAATGGCCGAAGACCTAATTACTTTGATCAGGGGTTCCCATCCCCCTCCTGAGAAGTGGCCTAGGCAAGAGACAGAATATGAATCTTCAGATCAGGTTTCCATTTCCTCTGACTCCTCTTCTGACCAAGAATACTCTCTCCCTCCATATGAGGATTCCGATGCTGAAGAATCTATCCCTTTAGCCTCCCCTCCTGAGGATTATTCTTTTGGGGAAACCCTGCATACCATGAGGGAGCACTTCCACTGGGAGAGCCACGACTATTCAGAATCTAAGAAAAGGGTTAGAGATTTTCTTTTGCTAACTCAGCACAGGCCTCTTGCTATCCTTCCTGTTTTAGACATTGTAGATGTATTTTCAGAGTCCGGCCTCTCCCCTGACTCTTTACCCCCTGCACCTGTTAAGCCAGACAGATGCTACAGGGTTCCAGATTCTCATAAATTTCTTTATAAAAACCCTGCTGCTGACCCAGAAACTATTTCTCAGGGTCCCAAAGGGGTCAAAGCTTCCACTGCACAAAACCCTATCCCCTCTTATAGGGATTCAAGGGAACTGGACAGATGGGGGAAAAAGGTTTACACTTCTGCTACCTTGGCTGTGAGGGCTGTAAATTATCAATTTCATATGCTTAAATATCAGCAATACTTATTGTCACTACTTAAACAGAAAATGTTAACAAATTCTGAATGTGCAGAAAACAAGGAAATGCAGGATTTATTGCATGCAACTGAACAAGTGGGAAAGCATACTTTGCAATGTGGTTTTGATTCTCTGGAGGCCTCTTGCAGGGCCGCTATTACGGGTTGTGTCATTAGCCGACATGCTTGGTTAAAGGAACAGAATCTGCCTGATCATGTTAAAGCAAAATTATTAGATGCTCCATTATAGCATGATACTTGGTGTAAAAGCAGATGAGATGTTGAAGAAAATGGAGGACAAAGCGAAATCTATGCAGACAGTTAAGGATTTCTTACAGGTGCAGCCACCCAGATTTAGCAGGAACTGGCCTACAAAGAATTGGTCCTTTCCAGTGTCAGGCCACAAAGAGGCAGATACAGACGTCCCAGAGGCAGATCCCAGCCCCAAGACTCATACAGGTCTAAACAATGGGGAGCTTCTACCTCCAAAAGCAGAGAAGACAAATCACAGCCATACAGGAAACAGTCCCAATGACTTTCCTTTGCCAGAACCAAGCACTTATCTTTTGGCAGCCCCCTTAGTGGGAAAATTAGCACTTTTTTCACAAAATTGGCACATGATCACCCAGGACAAATGGGTCTTGAACATAGTGTCACAGGGGTATAGGTTCCCCTTTCACACCCTGCCAAGGGCAAAAGGTATGCCAGACCCTGCCACACAATCAATGGGCAGAGTCACAAAAGCAAGTTTCATTCCTCATGGACATGAGGGCCATTCAGCAACTACCACAGCAAGAGCAGGGACAAGGATTTTACTTGAGACTTTTCTTGGTACCCAGAAAGGACAAAGCCTGGAGACCAGTACTAGACCTGTCTATTCTAAACACATTTCTGGACGTTCCAAAATTCAGAATGTTGACTCTGCAGCAGCTACTGCCCATGCTGGGCTAGAAGGGTTGGCTTGTAACTTTGGACCTAAAAGAGGCATACCTGCATGTCCCAATCAGACAGTCCTGCAGAAGATACCTCAGATTCATAGCTGGCTCAATGCACTACCAATTCTTTGCACTGCCCTTTGGCTTATCTACTGCACCCAGGGTCTTCACAAAATGCCTGGCACCAGTATTTGCATTTTGCAGACAAAGAGGAATTCAAATATATCCTTACTTGGACGACTGCCTTATTCAAGCAGAGAACAAGGACATTCTACTAAAGCATCTGGCGTTTGTAAAAAAAATTACTAATTTGCCTAGGGTACACAGTAAATGAAAAGAAATCAAAACTAGCACCCTCTCAAGAGATAATATTCCTGTGTGCAAGCTTAAATACAACTGCCCAGATGGCTTATCTCACGCCAGACAAACAAAGGCAACTGACTTCTTATTTCAAAATGTTGGCAACAAAGACCCAGTTATCTGCAAGAAAAATTCTGCAGGCTTTGGGCTTCATGACATCCTGCATTCTGCTATTTCCATATGCCAGACTGCATATGAGGAAACTACAATGGTATATAAAAAGTGTTTGGACTCAACTTTGCCACAGCCTGGAAACATTAATTACCCTCATTCCCTGCCTGCAACAGGAATTTCGATGGTGGGCACAGGCTTGTCACCACAACAAGGGACAGCCATTCACTTTACCCCCAGCCAGGCAGACACTAACAATGGATGCATCAGATTATGCCTGGGGGGCCCACATGGCAGGAAAATGTATTCAGGGCACATGGCCTAAGCCAGATGCATCTTCATATCAATCAAAAAGAGATGCTAGCTGTTCAGAATGCCCTGACAGCTTTCAAGGATCTACTTCATCCAGGACACAACTACTGATAAAGACGGGCAATACTGCAGTTATGTGGTACATAAACAAGCAGGGAGGCACACATTCCTACCCCCTCTGCAGACAAGCCATGAATTTGTAGGACACAGCATTGACTTATGTTCACCTGCAAGCACAATTCCTGCCAGGAAAAATAAATACGCTGGCAGACTAACTAAGCAGAAACCTCATGGATCCCCACGAGTGGAAACTGGATCCAGAAGTCCTTCAGCATGATAACAAGGAAATGAGTATCCCCAGACATAGATCTGTTTGCCTCCCCTCACAACTGCCAACTACAGAGATTCTGCACAAGGACTTACCACAAGCAAGCATGTAAAGTGGATGTCTTATCCTTCAGCTGGAAAAACCTAACAGTATATGCGTTTCCCCCACTGCTTCTCCTCCCCAAGGTACTCCTAAAAGTCAGACAAGAGAATCCAAAAATGATACTGATTTCCCCATACTGGCCATGCCAGCACTGGCATCCAGTCCTAAAGAACTTGTCTCAAGGTCTAGCCTGGACATTGCCTCAGATTTCTCACTTACTGACCCAACAAAACAATCAGATCCTACACAGCCAACTCGGGACCTTAAATCTGGCAGCATGGCGGATAATGTAGCCATTAAGGACACTCCTCTCTCTAAAGCTGTGATGGATGTTATTTTGGAGGCCAGGAGGCCCAGTACCAGAAAATCTTATGCAGAAAAATGGAAGAGATTCTGTGCTTGGAACCAGGCACAATGAATTGACAAGTTTGTACCAAATATTCCTCAGATTTTACAATGCTTAACTGAGATGCTGGACAAAGGCCTATCCTTTTCATCAATTTAAGATTCATGCCTCAGCCATTTCAGCCCATTACAATACGGAACCACCTATATTTTCTCATCCTTTAATAAGGCAGTACCTCAGAGGGGCCAAAAACATAAGACCTCCAAGGAGAGCACCAATACCTGCATGGGGCCTCTTATGTCTTGGAAAAACTCACACTGCCTCCTTTTGAGCCAGCCTCAACAGCGGATATATAAAATTTTTATCCTGGAAAACAGCTCTCCTCCTAGCAATAACCTCTGCAAGACAAGTCTCGGAGTTGCAGGCACTCATGGCTGTGGAACCTTTGATCATTTTCCATCCAGATAGGGTTTCTCTGAGGTTGAACCTGACATTTATGCCTAAGGTGATGTCCAGTGTGGCCCTTAACCAAACCATTCACTTGCCTTCCTTTTATCCAAACCCACAGAAAAAGGGTGAGAGGCTTTTGCATTCTTTGGACATACACAGCTACGCTTCTTCTTGGACAGAACTAAAGCTTTCAGAAAGACTGAGCAACTTTTAGTGGCATATGCTGCAGGATCACAAGGAAAGGCGATCTCAAAACAGACTATTTTAAAATGGATAGGCCATTGCATTCGATATTCGTGTTACCCTGCTGCAGTCATCACACTTGGGTTATCCTGCCGTCAGGCAGTCCCGCAGTCGGCACAAATTCCAAAGTCTTGGTCCGGCGTCGGTTGCTGTCGCTTCTTCCCTGACGTCAGAGCGCCAGGGGTATATCGGAGGCATCCAACACCATTTTCTTCAGTCTTTCTTGCCGCGCTGTGCCCGAAGCAGAAGCTGTTCGCAAGTGCCGGTTGGCCGACACCTGAGATTTTCGAATCGAGTTTCAGTCCGAAGTCTTCAAAGCTAAGTACCCCGTTGGGGAACCTTTTCTTGCCTCAGTCCGATGTCAGAAAAAGTTAACAATTGCATTTCTTGTGGGAAGCAAATACCTCATAAGGACTTTCATTCTTTTTGTATACCTTGCCTAGGCCCAGACCACGACGTCACTGGTTGTCGGTTTTGTGCTAGGTTCAGTAAGCGGACTATAAAGCGTCACTTTGATTTCACACGACACTACTTCGGTAGAAAATGTATTTACACTATGCCGTCGGAGCAACCGACTACCGGCGTGCATAAAAAACGCAAGGATAAGGACCGGCAGCTTAGATCCAAGCCAGACTCCGAGGCCTTGGCTGGCCCGGTCGCCAGTTCTCCGGTTTTCAGTGAGGCGCCTATGCAGCCCCTCACTACCGTTGAATTGGATCCCCAGCAGAGATTTCTAGGCCGACACAGCCATTTTCCTTAGGCCCTACCGATGACATTGCAGTAGGGGAAGCCAGTGCTGCAGAAACACCTTTGGTTTCTGAAAGTGTCTTCAGACAGACAACCCTCACCATAAAATCTTATGCTAAACTTAAGACTCCTGTAAAACCAAAAAAGCCTACACTTCAGTCTCCAGGTCAAGGCCCTATGCCTAAGAAACCGATGCTTAAAATGGCTGAAGATTTGATTTCTTTGATCAGGCCCCCCCCCCCCCCCGACAAAAGACCTAGACAAAAGGAGGATTATGCCTCCTCTGATCAGGTGTCTGGTTCCTCAGGCTCCTCTGAGGAACAGGATTACTCCTTTCCCCCTTATGAAGGTTCTGATGCTGAAGACTCCATTCCCTCAGCTTCTCCCCCTGAAGACTACTCCTTTGGGGAAACCTTACACACCATGAGGGAACATTTCCACTGGGAAGGTCAGGACTTCTCTGACTCAAAGAAAAGGCTCCGAGAGTTTCTTTTACTCCCCCAGCACAGACCACTTGCTATCCCCCCCAGTTTTGGACATAGTGGATGATGTCTTCTTAGAATCTAGTCTAAATCCAGATTCTCTGCCTCCTGCTCCAGCCAAACCAGATAGATACTATAGAGTGCCTGACTCCCACAAATTCCTTTACAAAAGCCCTGCTGCTGATCCAGAGACAATCTCCCAGGGTCCCAAAGGGGTAAGGCTTCTATGGCTAAAAATCCTGTACCCTCAGAAAGGGACTCCAGAGCAGTAGATAGGTGGGGGAAGAAGGTTTACACCTCAACTACTCTAGCTATGAGAGCACTAAATTGTCAATTTCACATGCTTAAATACCAGCAATTCCTAATGTCTCAAATAAAACAAAAGATGGGCACGCACCCTCAACAGTCTGAATTCAAGGAAATGCAAGATCTGCTGCATGCAGCTGAACAGGTGGGCAAACGTACTTTACAATGTGGTTTTGATGCCTTGGAAGCTTCCTCTAGAGCAGCTGTTACTGGGTCTGTTATACGTAGGCATGGTTGGTTACCTTATCATGAAGGGATTCTCATCTAGATCAAGGGAGGTCATAGTCTCCCTATACTCATCACTCATCAGACCAATGATTGAGTACAATGCCCCATTCGGAATGTATCTGACCCGACACTTGCAGCAGCTGGAGAGGCCACAAAAGTTCCTCACCAAAAGGATAAAGGGTCTCAAACATCTGTCCTATGCTGCCCGACTGAAAGAACTCCAGCTCTATTCAGTCGCTTACCGCTTGCTCAGAGGTGACCTTTGCCTAACATACAAGGCCATGTCAAACCCAGATTTGATGAATATGCTTCACCTCAAAAAATCTAGATCCGTCAGAGCCACAAGGCGGAGACTTAAACCTCGACACGGCTATTAATAGGCGTGCTGGAGGGATAGATTCATCACCCAAAGACTCCTATGCTGTGGAATAAAATCCCGTATATGTGAGGCAGAGCACCGCTGGCCTTGTTCAAGAGAAATCTTGACCAATGGATGGGAGATCGCAGATATACCCCAGGGATTACCTCAGTGTCACTGCTCAACAGAGGCACAGCAAAATAATGGGTATAGTTCCCCATACTAAAGGGGTGGCGTAAGCCACAAAACTATGGGCTAGGCTTGTAAATGCCCTCGGGCAGATAGCCTAGTATGAACCTATGAACCTATGAACCTAACAGTCTCTGCCTCATCATGTTAAAGCAATGTTACTGGATGCACCCTTACAGCAGGATGTTTTATTTGGAGTTAAAGCAGAGGAGGTTTTAAAGAAAATGGAGGATAACTCAAAATCTATGCAAACGGTCAAAGATTTCTTACAGGTACAGCCCCCACGCTTCAGCAGAAATTGGCCAACCAAAAATTTGGTCCTTTCCAGCTTCTGACAGACCACAGAGGGGTAAGTACAGGCACCCAAGGGGCAGAGGACAGGCACAAATCCCTTACAAACCTCGCCAATGGGGCACTACAGCACATAAGGGAGGAGAAGACAGGTCCCAAACCACTAGAAGGCAAACACAATGACTCAAACCTCAAACTGCCAAGCAAAACCCTCTTGGCAGCTCCCTTGGGAGGAAAATTAGCACTTTTTGCAGACAACTGGCGCATTGTCACAAAGGACAAATGGGTCCTAGACATTATCTCACACGGATACAGGTTCCATTTCCACACCTTGCCAAGGATAAAAGGAATGCCAAACCTGCCACAAAATCAATAGGCAGAGGCACAAAAACAAATTACAGCTCTCATGGACATGAGAGCCATTCAACTGGTACCCACACAGGAGCAAGGCCAAGGCTCTTTCTAGTCCCCAGAAAGGACAATGCTTGGAGACCCATTCTGGACCTTTCAATCTTGAACACCTTTTTGCAAGTACCCAAATTCAAGATGCTAACACTACAGCAGCTTCTTCCCATGTTGGGCAAGAAAGCTTGGCTAGTAACGTTGGACCTCCAGGAGGCATACCTGCATGCCTCTATCAGACAAAATTGCAGAAGATACCTCCGTTTCATTGCAGGTTCAACCCATTACCAATTCTCTGCACTGCCCTTTGGCTTATCTACTGCGCACAGGGTCTTCACAAAATGCCTGGCACCAGTAATTGCATACTGCAGACAGTATTAAAATCTATTAAAATCCACGCCTCAGCCATTTCTGCTCACTACAACACGGATCCTCCCTTATTTTCACATCCACTTTTAAGGCAGTTTCTCAGAGGGGCCAAGAACATTAGGCCTCCCAGGAGAGCAACAACACCTACTTGGGACCTCAACTTTGTTCTGGAAAAACTCACGCTACCTCCTTTTGAGCCAGCTTTCTCAGCTGACTTACAGTTTATATCATGGAAGACTGCCCTGCTGCTAGCAATCACTACAGCTAGAAGAGTTTCAGAACTTCAGGCACTAATGGCAGTAGAGCCTTTCCTCATTTTTCAAGACAGAGTTTCTCTACGAACTAACCCCTCCTTTATGCCTAAGGTGGTATCCAGTGTGGCTCTAAATCAAACCATCCATTTACCCACCTTCTTTCTAAATCCACAGAACAAAGGAGAAAGACTCCTACATTCCTTGGACATTCACAGGCAGCTATGTTACTACTTGGATAAAACTAAGGTTTTCAGAAAATCTGACCAGCTTTTTGTATCCTATGCTACAGCATCACAAGGAAAGGCCATCTCAAAACAAACCATTTCCAAATGGATTGGACATTGCATACGTTTTTTGCTGCACCCACCATGGAAAACCAGTTCCTGCTACCATAAGGCCCCACTCTACCAGGGCAGCAGCTACATCTACAGCCTTCCTCAGGGGGGTGTCAACCAAGGATATTCTGGAAGCTGCAACTTGGAGTTCAGTACACACCTTTACTAAACATTACCACGTACTGCTTTACTCTAAGACTAGAGCTGGCTTCGCCACTGCAGTTTTGCAGGGCCTTCTAGCCTCCTCTAACCCTGTTTGACTCCACCGCCCATCCTTTGGGATTCTACCCAAGTGTAATGACTGCAGCAGGGAAACACGATGAACATAGTACAGTTTTGTACCTACCATAAATGTAGATGTTCGAGTGTATACCCTGCTGCAGTCCAGGTTGCCCTCCCTTCATCCCCTCTAGACTAGCTGAACGTATCTCTACCACTCTATTCTATACTACCTCTGTGGTGTATTTGCTTGTGTCTAAGGGTTATATATATATATATATATATATATATATATATATATATATATATATATATATATATATATATATATATATATTTTGCCAGCCTATTAGGGGCACCTGACATCTGGGGCAAGAAAAACTGAAGAAAATGGCGTAGGATGCCTCTGATATACCCCTGGCGCTCTGACATCAGGGAAGAAGCGACAGCAACCGACGCCGGACCAAGACTTTGGAATTCGTGCCGACTGCGGGACCGCCTGACGGCAGGATAACCCAAGTGTGATGACTGCAGCAGAGTATACACTCTAACATCTACATTTATGGTAGGTACAAAACTGTACTTTTCTGCTACTCGCAACATGGCAAGTCAGTGTCTAGGGGCATTAGGCCACATTCAACCAGAGCAGCAGCCACTTCAGCAGCCTTCCTCAGGAGTACCAACCAAAGACATCTTAGAGGCTGCAACTTGGAGTTCAGTGCACACTTTTACAAAGCACTACCACTTACCTCTCTACTCTAAATCCAGAGCAGGCTTTGCCACTGCAGTTCTGCAGGGCCTCATAGCCTCTCCTAATCCTATTTAGCCCAGCCACCCATTCTCAGCTTTGGGATTCTACCCAAGAGTAATGACTGCAACAGTGAAACACGATGAACATAGTACAGTTGTGTACCTACCATAAATGTAGATGTTCGAGTGTATGCACTGTTGCAGTCCATGTTACTATCCCACCATCCCCCTTTCTTTTGCTGGGTTTTATCTGTACTTCTCTATTCTATGCAACCTATGTGGTGTATTTGCCTGTAGATGAAGGAAATGTTTACTTTAGTGCATGCATGTTTATTGGCACAATTTATTTAGCCTACCCTTTTGGGGGCACCTGACATCTGGGGCAAGAAAAACTGAAGAAAATCGCGTCAGCTGTATCTTTTATACTCCTGGTACACTGACGTCAGGGAAGAAGCGACAGCAACCGACACTGAACCAAGACTTTGGAATTCAGGCCAACTGCGGGTAGCCTGCTAGCAGGATAACCCAAGAGTATTGACTGCAACAGTGAATACACTCCCAACATCTACATTTATGGTAGGTACACAACTGTACTTTCTCTGCACTTCCCTTTGGCTTATCTACTGCGCCCAGGGTACTAGCTCCAGCGATTGCATTTTTCAAGCAGAGAAATATTCAGATGTGCCCATACTTGCACGATTGCCTGATTCAGGTAGAACATCAGGACTTGCTATTACAACTCCTGGCATTGTAAAGAGACTTCTAACCTCACTGGGGTACACCATCGATGAGAAGAAGCCACACCTATTACCCTGCAAACAGATTGTATTCCTGGGAGCAAGCTTGAACACAGCTTCCTAGATGGCATTCCTCACTCCGGAGAAACAAGTTTATTTGACAACCTACTGGCCACAAAAAAACAGCTATCTGTAAGGAAAATCCTGCAAGCCCTGGGGTTCATGGCCTCTTACATTCTATTAATTCTGTATGCAAGACTGCATATGGGGAAACGTCAATGGTATCTAAAAAGTCTGTTGTGTCAACAGTCTCAGGACCTAGAAACCATGAATGTTCATCGTGCATACAGCTGCAGTCATCACACTTGGGTTATCCCGCCGTCAGGCGGGTCCTCGGTCGGCCGAATTCCAAAGTCTAGGTCCGGCGTCAGTTGTCGCTTCTTCCCTGACGTCAGTGCGTCAGGGGTATAAAAAAGGCAGCCAGCGCCATTTTCTTCAGTCTTTCTTGCCGAGCAGTGCCCGAAGCAGAAGCAGTAGATTTACGAATAGTATTTCATCCGAAGTCGTCTTTAAAGCTAAGTACCCCATTGGGGAAACTTTTCTTGCCTCAGACCGATGTCAGAGAAAGTTAATAATTGCATTTCTTGTGGGAAGCAAATACCGCATAAGGATTTTCACTCTTACTGTATACCTTGCTTAGGGCCAGACCACGACGTCTTGGCCCGCCGTTTTTGTGCTAGGTTTAACAAGCGCACTATTAAGCGCCGGGCGGAGTTCGCCCTTCATTATTCTGGCAAAAAATTTAATTATATCATGTCGTCGGATGCACCGACGCCAGTTTTAGGCAAAAAATGCAACGATAAGGACAGACATCCGAGGCCTGCACCGAGTACCGAGATCACGCTTAGGCCGACTACTCATTCTCCGGTTCTCAGTGAGGCGCCTACGCAGCCCCTGACTACCGATTAAACTACTTTACCGGTGACTACAGTACCCGAAGTCGCAGGATCCTCGGTCTCCATTCCCACTGCAGATACCGATGCCACTCTTGGCGGGGAAACCGAAAATTTAGCGAGGCCTGCCATTTCTCAAGGCGTTTTCAGGCCTACCACCTCCTCTATTAAATTGTTCACTAAATCTAATGCTGCAATGAAAATCAAAAAACAGGGTCCTCAGACCCCCTCTCAAGGCCCCATGCCTAAGTAACAGATGCTTAAAATGGCTGAGGATTTGATTACTCTCATCAGGGGTTCTCAATCCCCCTCAGACAAAAGAGACTACCCTTCCTCAGACCAGGCTTCTATTACCTCAGGCCATTCTGAGGACCAGGATTACGCTTATTCCCCATTTGAAGACTCTGATGCTGAGTAGTCTATTCCCTCGGTCCCCCCCCCCCCCCGAGGACTACTCTTTTGAGGAAACGTTGCATACATTGAGAGAGCACTTCCACTGGAAAGGCCAAGATTACTCAGATTCCAAGGAAAAGGCTCAGGGAATTTCTACTACTTCCCCAGCATAGGCCCCTGGCTATTCCTCCTGTCTTAGATATTTTGGATGATGTGTACGCAGAAGCCAGTTTTAATCCAGACTCATTACCTCCAGCCCCTGTTAAACCAGACAGATATTACCGGGTTCCTGATTCTCACCAGTTCCTTCATAAAAGCCATACTGCTGACCCAGAAACAATTTCACAGGGTCCCAAGGGGATTAAGGCCTCTTCTGCTAAAAACCCTTTACCTTCAGAGAGATTCCAGAGCATTAGAAAGGTGGGGGGAAAAAGGTGTATACATCAGCCACTTTAACCATGAGGGCATTAAACTGTCAATTTCGTATGTTAAAATACCAACAGTTCTTGCTACCTCTGCTGAAAAGAAAAATGACGCAAACAGAACAACTAGACTTGAAAGAGTTGCAGGATTTGTTGCATGGAGCAGAACAAGTGGGGAAACATACCTTGCAGTGTGGTTTTGATGCTTTAGAGGCCTCATGTAGAGCTGCTGTCACGGGGTCTGTCATACGTAGACATGCTTGGCTCAAAGAGCAAGCCTTACCAGATCATGTCAAAGCAAATTTATTAGATGCACCACTACAAAAAGATGTATTGTTCGGTGTTAAAGCTGAGGAGGTACTAAAGAAAATGGAGGAAAAAGCGAAATTTATGCAAACAGTTAAAGATTTCCTGCAGGTACAGCCTCCACGCTTCAGTAGAAACTGGCCTTCAAAAAATTGGTCCTTTCCAGCCACGGACAGACCCCAAAGGGACAGATACAGGCACCCAAGGGGTAGAGGACAACCTCAAGGATCTTACAGAGCTAGACAGTGTCAAACACCAGCCCCAAGAGGTGGAGAAGATAGACCACAGTCATTTAGAAAACTGACACAATGACTTTCCCCTATGCCTGCCAAACAAAGCTATAATGGCAGCACCTTTGGGTGGAAAACTGGCCTTATTTTCAAAAAACTGGCACATTGTTACAAAGGACAAATGGATTCTGGATATTATAGACAGAGGCTACAGGTTCCACTTTCACACCCTTCCAAAAAAGAGAGGCATGCCAAACCTGCCACAAAATCAATGGGCAGAGGCACAAAGGCAGATTTCCGCTCTCTTGGATATGACAGCAATTCAAGAGGTACCTGCAAAAGATCAAGGTCAAGGTTTTTATTCAAGGCTATTTCTGGTACCAAGGAAGGACAAAGATTGGAGACCCATCTTAGACCTATCTATTCCAAACACATATCTAGAGGTACCAAAATTCAAGATGCTCACATTACAGCAGCTTCTTCCCATGCTGGGCAAGGAGTCTTGGCTGGTAACGTTGAACCTCAAGGAGGCATACTTGCATGTCCCTATCAGACAAGATTGCAGAAGATACCTCAGATTTCTTGCAGGTTCAACCCATTACCAATTCTCTGCATTGCCCTTTCGCTTATCCTACTGCACCCAGAGTGTTTACGAAATGCCTGGCATCAGTAATTGCCTTCTGCAGACAACGAGGAATCCAAATCTACCCATATCTGGACGACTGCCTGATCCAAGCAGACAGCAAGGACATTCTATTGCAACATCTGGCGTTTGTAATAAAACTGTTAAACTGTCTGGGGTACACAGTGAACAAAAAGAAATCAAAACTAATACCTTCTCAACAGATAATTTTCCTGGGTGCCAGCTTAAACACGACCCAAATGGCCTACCTCACGCTAGACAAACAAGGACAACTGTCTCAATACTTCAACAGAATGGCAACTTTAACCAGGCTAACTGCAAGGAAAATTCTGAAGGCTCTGGGGTTCATGGCATCTTGTATCCTACTAATACCATTTGCAAAGCTGCATATGAGGAAACTACAGTGGTACCTAAAAAACTTATGGTCTCAACACAGCCACAGCGTGGAAACAATTATACCACTCATTCCATGCCTTCAAAAGGAATTTTTGTGGTGGGCTCAAGCATGCCAAAGAAACACGGGTCTTCTTTTCTGCTTACCACAAGCAACTGAAATCATCACAACAGACGCCTCAGACTACGCCTGGGGAGCACACATGGCAGGTCAGTGCATTCAGGGAAAATGGTCCCAAAAAGAGATGCACCTACACATCATCGAAAAGGAGATGCTAGCCTTGCAAAATGCTCTTATGACCTTCAAAGACCTACTGCATCTAGGCCAGCTATTAATAATGACAGACAACACCACAGTCATGTGGTACATAAACATACAGGGGGGAACGCATTCATACCCCCTGTGCAGGCAAGCCATGACCCTGTGGAACACAGCACTGGAATTATAAATTCAACTACAGGCACAATTCCTGCCAGGAAAGGAAAACACACTGGCAGACAACTTAAGCAGAAATATGACAGACCCACACGAATGGAAGTTGCATCCTCAAGTCTTCTCAAAGATAACTCATGCATGGGGACAGCCAGACATAGATCTGTTTGCTACCCACAGAAATTACCAGTTGGAGAAATTCTGCTCAAGGACCTATCATCCACAGGCCAGGAAAGTGGACGCACACTCTTTCAATTGGACAACATTGACAGTCTATGCCTTCCTGCCTCTACCTCTACTGGCCAAAGTCCTATTAAACACCAGAGGAGAGAGGCCACAAATGATTCTTATTGCTCCAGACTGGCCATGACAGCACTGGTATCCTCTCCTAAAGAGCCTGTCACACTCACCACCATGGATCCTTCCACAAGTTCCTCTTCTTTTGTCCCAGCACAATTACAAGACCCTACACAGCCAGCTCAGAACTCTAAATCTAGCCGCATGGAGAATACCTTAATTTGCCAACAGACCCTTCTCTCCAAGGAGGTACAGAAAGTCATCTTGGAGGCCAGGAGACCCTCTACTAGAAAACCTACTCCGCCAAATGGAAACGATTTTGTTCCTGGAATCAAGCTAAGGGTCATAGTCCTTGGGTAATAAATATACCTCAGATTTTACAGTACCTAGCTGAGATGTTAAACAGTGGCCTTTCCTTCTCTTCCATCAAGATCCACGCTTCAGCCATTTCAGCACAGTACAATATGGATCCTCCTTTATTCTCACATCCTCTTTTAAGGCAGTTCCTCAGAGGGCCAAAAAATATACAACCCCCATGGAAACCACCAGCTCCAGCTTGGGACCTCAACTTCGTATTGGAGAAGCTGACACTGCCTCCTTTTGAGCCGGCTGCTACAGCATAGCTACAATACTTGTCATGGAAAACAGACTTCCTTCTGGCTATTATCTCAGCACGCAGGGTTTCAGAGCTACAGGCCCTCATGGCTGTGCAACCATTCATCATTTTCCATCAGGGCAGGTTTTCCTTACGAACCAACCCTACCTTCATGCCAAAGGTAGTATCCAGTGTGGCTTTGAATCAGACTATTCATTTACCTACCTTTTATCCAAATCCACAGAACAAAGGAGAAAGGCTGCTACATTCCTTGGACATTCACAGGCAGCTTTGTTATTACCTGGACAGAACAAAGCCCTTCAGAAAATCTGAGCAGCTCTTTGTGTCCTATGCTACAGGTGCTCAAGGAAAGGCTATTTCCAAACAGACTATTTCAAAATGGATAGCTCACTGCATACGCTTTTGTTATTCATTTCATGGAAAATCAGTGCCTGCATACATCAGATCCCACTCCACCAGGGCTACAGCTACCTCAGCAGCTTTCTTCAGGGGAGTCCCTACCAAGGACATTTTGGAAGCAGCAACTTGGAGTTCAGTGCACACTTTCTCCAAGCACTACCACCTTCCTCTATACTCAAAATCTAGAGCGGGCTTGCCACAGCAGTCCTGCGGGGCATTCTAGCCCCTCCTTATTCCGCTTAGTACCAGCCACCCGTACTTAGCTTTGGGATTCTACCCAAGTGTGATGACTGCAGCTGTATGCATGATGAACATAGTACAGTTTTGTACCTACCATAAATGTAGATGTTAGAGTGCTCATACAGCTGCAGTCCAGGTTACCCTCCCTCCATCCCCTCTTAGGACAGGGCTTATGCCAAACACCTTTATCATACAACCTATTTGGGGTATTCCTTTATGGTGTATTTTCTTGCAACTACTGTTTTGATTAATTTACTTATGTATGTTTGCATAACATCATGTTTTGCCTTCCTTTATGGGGGCACCTGACATCTGGGGCAAGAAAAACTGAAGAAAATGGCATCGGCTGTCTCTTTTATACCCCTGCTGCACTGATGTCAGGGAAGAAGCGACGACAACCGACGCCGGACCTAGACTTTGGAATTCGGCCGACCGAGGACCCTCCTGACGGCAGGATAACCCAAGTGTGATGACTGCAGCTGTATGAGCACTCTAACATCTACATTTATGGTAGGAACAAAACTGTACTTTCCTATCATTCCTTGTCTACGGACAGCGTTCTTTTGGTGGGCAGAGGCCTGCTACCACAACAAGGTACTCCCTTACACTCTACTCCCTGCCACCCAAACCCTAACAGATGCATCAGACTATGCATGGGGGGCTCACATGGCAGGGCAGTGTATTCAGGGCAAATGGAACCCAAAACAGATGCACCTGCATATCAGAAAGAAATGTTAGCTATACAGAATGCTCTGACTGCCTTCAAAGACCTTATTCATCCAGGACAACTATTAGTAAAGGCAGACAACACCACAGTTATCTGGTACATAAACAAGCAGGGGGAACCCATTCTTACCCACTCTGCAGAGTAGCCATGGCTTTGTGGAACACAGCCTTGAGCTACCAAGTGAACCTGCAAGCTCAATTCCTGCCAGGCAAACTAAATTCACTGGCAGGCGACTTAAGCAGAAATCTCACGGACCCACACAAATGGAAACTAGAACCTAAAATATTCAAGCACTTGAGGAACAAATGGGGGGTCACCAGAGATAGATCTGTTTGCCTCCTTTCGGAACTACCAGTTGAACAAATTCTGCACCAGAACTCCTCACAGCAAGGAAAGTGGATGCCCTGTCCTTTACCTGGGAAAGCCTATCAATTTATGCCTTTCCCCCTCTGCCTCTCCTCTCGAAGGTTCTACTAAAGATCAAACAGGACAAGCCAAGGACATCCCTGATTTCACCAGACTGGCCACACCAGCCCTGATACTCCATTTTGCACAGTCTAACAGTTCTACAACCATGGCACCTGCCTCAGACCCCTTCCCTGCTGTCCCAACAGGCGGGCCAGATTATGCACCCTCAGCTTCAAACCCTCAACCTTGCAGCCTGGCTAATTCCCTGTGCTCACCTCTGGCAACCCTCAGCAAGCAGGTGCTGGATGTCAATCTTGAGTCAAGGAGGCCTAGTACTAGAAAATCCTATTCAGAAAAGTGGTAAAGATACTGTTCCTGGAGCCAGGCTCAAAGGGTGTGCACAACGGTGCCCAGCTTACCCCATATCCTGGATTGTTTAACAGAAATGCTCCACAAGGGCCTATCTTTCTCTTCAATTAAGATTCATGCCTCTGCCATTTCAGCCCATTATAATACTGAGCCACCCCTCTTCTCTCATCCCCTGCTAAAACAATTCCTTAGAGGGACCAACAATTTAAGAACCCCCAGGAGAGTCCCACTCCAGCCTGGGACCTTAACTTTGTATTGGAAAAACTCACTCTTCCCCCCTTTGAACCAGCTGCTATAGCAGAGTTGAAATTCCTTTCTTGGAAAGCAGCCTTACTTGTAGTCACCACTTCAGCAAGAAGAGTGTCTGAACTGCAGGTCCTCATGGCAGTGGCTCCCTTCATTATCTTCCATGCGGACAGGGTTTCCCTCAGGACTAATCCATCCTTTATGCCTTTAGTGTGGCTCTAAACCAGTCCATTCATTTGCCTACTTTTTTCCATAATCCTCAAAATAAAGGGGAAAGGATACTGCATTCTCTGGGCATGCACAGCTTATATTCTGTTTGGACAAGACTAAGCCTCTCAGAAAGTCTGACCAGCTGCTAGTTAGCTTTGCTGCAGGGGCAGAGGGGAAGGCCATTTCAAAGCAAACAATTTCCAAATGGGTAGCCCATTGCATTGCATCCATTTCTGCTACAAGCACTATGGAAAACCTACTCCACAGGGAATGAGATCACATTCCACCAGAGCTGCATCTACCTCTGCAGCTTTTCTCAGAGGAGTCCCTACCAGAGACATCCTGGAAGCTGGTACCTGGAGCTCTGTACATACTTTCACCAAGCATTACCACCTGCTTATCTTTTCTAAATCCAAAGCTGGATTTGCCACGGCAGATGTTCTTTGTGTTTCACCGTTGCAGTCATCACATTTGGGTTATCTGCCTGCAGGTGGACCTCAACCAGCCTGAATACCAGTGAATTGGATTCCTGCTTTGGATGCTGTCTCTTCTTCCATGGCGTCAGGTCATCAGGGGTATAAAACTTGCAGTAGATGCCATTACATCAGTCTTTCTTGCCGCGTGGTGCCCGAAGCAGAAGCAGTTTGCAAGTGCGGGTCGGCTGCTGACTCCTGAAATTTTCGTTTTCGAGTTTCAGAACTAAAGTCTTCAAAAAAGCTAAGTACCCCGTTGAGATCCTTTTTCTTGCTCTTAACCGATGTCAGTAAAAGTTAACAATTGTCTTAACTGTGGAAAGCAAATACCTCACAAAGATTTTCATGCGTACTGCATTCCTTGTTTAGGACCAGAACACACTGTCCCTCGCTGTTGGTTTTGTGCCTTATTCATCCCCCGAGCTAGTCGTCTGTCTGTTTTTGCAGCAAATTATGTTGGTACTCTGTATAGCTATCCAGAAATGGCTTCGGTAAGCCAACCGACTACAGATATTCTGAAAAAACTTAAGGATAAAGAGAGAGACGGACTGCATTGGTCGAAAACTGCCAATGACGCTTCTGTTAAGCTAGTCGCCAGTACTCTGAGACTCTTTCGCAGCCCCTGTTCCAGCTTCTTAAGATTTGCAGGCCTCTACTGAGACCCATTCGGAGTCTGGTATGCCGCGAGATGCTTCTTCGACTATGAAATCTGCGGATGTCTCTACCTTGGATGGGTTTGGAGCCACTGTGCAGGCACCGGCTTTGGAGGGTGTATTCAGGTCTACAGATTTGCATTTCAAACCAGCGCCATCTTCTTCATCAAAGCCTAAAATTCACCCCACATCTAGAAAACCGACATCCAAACCACATGGTCAGGCCCATATGCCTAAAAAACAAATGCTTAGAATGGCTGAAGACCTTATTACTTTAATTAGGGGAAGCCAGGCTTCCCCCTCTAAGAGACCTAGAACTAATTTTCCTTCTGATTCTTCTGATCAGGATTCTGAAATTTCTGTTTCTTCTGATTACCAGGATTTGCCCTTCTCTACGTATGAGTATTCTTATGCAGAGGATTCCATTCCCTCTGCTTCGCCTCCAGAAGATTTTTCTTTTGGTGAAACCTTGCACACTCTTAGGGAGCATTTCCACTGGGAAAGCCAGGATTACTCTGACTCCAAAAAAAGACTTGGGGAATTATTACTCCTCCCTCAACACAGGCATTTAGCTATCCCTCCTGATGATGTTCTTCGTGTTTCACTGTTGCAGTCATTACATTCTGGGTAATCTGCTGGCAGGTTGCCCTCAGTCCGTAACAAAGTCTTGGGTCCTGCGTTGGTTGTTGTCCCTTCCTCCATGACGTCATTTCGTCAGGGGTATAAAACATGCAGCTGACGCCATTACACCAGTCTTTCTTGCCATGCGGTGCCCGAAGCAGAAGCAGTTCGCAAGTGCTGGTCGGCCGACTCCTGAAATTTTCGCTTTCGAGTTTCAGAACCAAAGTCTTCAACTAAAAGCTAAGTACCCCGTTGGGGAAACTTTTTCTTGCTCCTTACCGATGTCAGTAAAAGTTAATAATTGTATTACTTGTGGGGAAGCAAATACCTCATAAGGATTTTCATTTGTACTGTATTCCTTGCCTAGGCCTTGACCACAACGTGCCTTGCTGTCAGTTTTGTGCTAAATTTAATCAACACACTATTAAACGTCGGTATGTTTTTGCTTCTAAATATTTTGGTTCAAGATTTAACTATCCAGAAATGTCGTCTGTTAGCAGTCCGACTACCGGCATACCTAAAAAACGCAAAGAAAAAGACAGACCGTCGAGGTCCAAAACTGACTACAAAGCTTCTCCTAAGCCAGTCGCCGGTGCTCAGGTAATTTCGCAGCCTCTGATACCCGCTACTTTTAATTCGCAGGCCTGTACTGAGACCCGTTTGGAGTCCTGTATGCCACAAGATACTTTCAGTATTGAACCCACGGATGTCTCTACCTTGGATGGGTCCGAAACCGCTGAGCAGGCACCGGCTTCTGAGGGTGTTTTAAGGCCTAAAGATTTGTATGTTAAACCGACGTCATCTTCAAAATTAAGGCCAGAAACTACTTCTATGTCTAAAAAAACGACGCATGGGTCACGTGTACAGGCCCCAATGCCTAAAAAACAAATGATCAAAATGGCTGAGGATTTAATTACCTTGATCAGGGGTACCCATCCCCCTCCTGCTAAGAGACCTAGGCAAGGCACTGACTATGAATCTTCAGATCAGGTTTCTATTTTTTGTGATCAGAAATTATCTATACCCACTTATGAGGACTCTGATGCAGAATACTCCATCCCTTCTGCTTCTCCTCCTGAGGATTTTTCATTTGGAGAAAGTTTGCATACCTTAAGGGAACACTTTCACTGGGAGAGTCAGGATTTCTCAGAATCTAAAAAGAGACTTAAGGATTTTTTTCTTCTTCTTACTCAGCATAGGCCTTTGGCTATACCTCCTGTTCTAGACATTGTTGATGTTTTCTCAGAATCCAGTATGACTCCTAATTCCCTGCCTTTGGCTCCTAGTAAGCCAGACAGATACTACAGGGTTCCTGACTTTCACAAATTCCTTTTTTAAAAAACTGTACTGCTGACCCTGAAACCATTTCTCAAGGTCCCAAGGGTGTTAAGACCTCTTCTGCTAAAAATCCTGCCCTTTCTGATAGAGATTCCAGGGCGCTGGATATATGTGGTAAGAATGTTTACATGCCTGCAACCTTGGCAATCGGGGCTTTAAACTGTCAATTTCATATGCTTAAATGTCAACAGCATGTCTTGGGTTTACTTAAACAGAAAATAATGTTGATTTCTGACTGTGTGGAAAATAAGGAGTTGCAGGATTTATTGCATTCAGCTGAACAAGTTGGAAAACATACTTTGCAGTGTGGTTTTGATTCCTTGGAGGCCTTTTGCAGGGCTGCTGTAACTGGATTTGTGATAAGAAGGCATGCTTGGCTCAAGGAGCAAAGTCTGCCTGACCATGTTAAAGCAAAATTGTTGGATGCTCCTTTACAACAGGACAGACTATTTGGCAATAAGGCTGAAGAAGTTTTGAAAAAGGTAGAAGATCATGCTAAATCTATGCAAACTGTGAAAGATTTCCTACAATTGCAGCCACTCAGGTTTAACAGGCACTGTTTTACTAAGAACTGGTCCTTTCCAGTACTCACTAGAACAGCTCAGGTCGAACCCAGACATTCTAAAGGCTCCAGGTTTCAGTCACAAGGGACTTTTAGAACAAAGCAATGGGGTGCCTCCACCTCCAAATCTGGAAGCAACGAGGCACCTTCCTATGGTGAACAGTCTCAGTGACTTTCCACTGCAATCACCAAGCACTTGTCTTTTGGCCGCCCCTTTGGGGGAAAAACTGGCACTTCATGCATGAAACTGGCAACTGATTACCCAGGACAAATGAGTTTTAAATATAGTATCCCGGGGATACAGATTTCATTTCCACATGTTGCCAATCCCAAACGGATGGCCAGATCTGCCACCAAATCAGTGGGCAGAGGCCCAGAAACAAGTTATGTCCCTCATGAATATGGGGGCTACTCAACCAGTACCAGAAAAGGGACAATGTCTTTATTCAAGGGTTTTCCTGGTACCCAGAAAAGACAAATCATGGCGTCCAATTCTGGACTTATCCATTCTAAATACATTTCTGGACATTCCAAAATTCACGATGCTGACTCTTCAACAGTTACTACCTATGATAGGTAAGGATGCCTGGTTGGTAACTCTAGACTTAAGAGGCATACCTGCATATCCCAATCAGGGAATCTTGCAGAAGATACCTCTGCTTCAAAGCAGGTTATTTGCATTACCAGTTCTCTGCACTGCCCTTTGGCCTATCTACTGTGCCCAGGGTCTTCACAAAGTGCCTAGCACCAGTAATTGCTTTTTGCAGGCAAAGAAATATTCAAATGTATCCATACCTGGACGATTGTCTAATTCAGGCAGAAAACAAGGACACTCTTCTAAAATATCTGGCGTTTGTAAAAAGGCTTCTAACTTGTCTAGGGTACACCATAAACAAAAATAAATCAATACTGGTACCCTCTCAAATAATTACATTCCTGGGTGCAAGCTTGAATACAACTGCCCAGATGACTTACCTTGCGCCAGAAGAACAAATTCAATTGATGACTTACTTCAAACAGGTGGCCACAAAGACCCAGCTATCTGCGAGACAAATTCTGCAGGCTTTGGGGTTCATGGCCTCCTGCATTCTTCTAATTCCATATGCAAGATAGGGTGGCCTAATGGTTAAGGTGTTTGCCTTACAAACACAAGGTACAGGGTTTGAATCTCACAGGGGATAATTGGCTAGGCTTAAAATGGCTCGCAAGGGCAGTTAGCCTAGTACTAACCTATGAATATATGAATGAGGAAACTTCAGTGGTACCTAAAAAGCTTATGGAGTCAACATTTTCACATCCTGGAAACCACGATTCCTGTCATTACTTGCCTGTAACTAGAGTTCCTATGGTGGGCAGAGGCCTGCCACCAAAACAAGGGACTGTCATTCATTCCACCCCCTGCCGTCCAAACCCTGACCACAGACTGGCAGGGAGATGCATTCGGGGCCAATAGAGCCCAAATCAAATGCACCTACATATCAATCAGAAAGGGATGCTAGCTGTACAGAATGCTCTTATAGCCTTCAAGGACCATCTTCATCCAGGACAACTACTGATGAGACGGACAACACCACAGTCATGTGGAACATAAACAAGCAAGGGGGTAAACATTCCTACCCCCTTTGCAGACTAGCCATGGCATTGTAGAACACTGCATTGACTTATCAAATACATCTACAAGCTCAATTCCTGCAAGGAAAGCAAAATACTCTGGCAGACTAACTAAGCAGAAATCTTATGGACCCACACGAATGGAAACTGGATCCACAAATCTTTAGCGTGTTGACTCGCAAATGGGAGAGCCCAGACATAGATCTTTTTGCCTCAGCCCAAAACTATCAGTTGGACAAATTCTGCACAAGAATTCATCACAAAATAGCTTGGAAAGTGGATGCTTTATCCTTCACCTGGAAAAACCTATCAGTCTATGCCTTTTCCCCTCTGCCTCTGCTCTCCAAGGTCTTACTAAAAGTGAGAGAGGGAAAAAAAATGATTCTGATTGCTCCAGACTGGCCTTGCCAACACTGGTACCCGCTCCTGCACAGTATGTCGCATCTTCCTCCGTGGTACCTGCCTCAGACACCATACCTACTCTCTCAGCAGAACTATCAAATTCTGCGCACTCAGCTCCAAACTTTGAATCTTGCAGCATGGCTAATCAGCTAATTTCACCAGTTACATCTTTTAGCAAACCTGTGGTGGATGTAATTTTGGAAGCTAGAAGGCCTAGTACTGGAAAATCTTATGCTGACAAATGGAAAAGTTTCTGTGCTTGGAACCAAGCACAAGGAATAAGCACAGCAATGCCCAATATTCCTCAATTTCTGCATTACTTAACTGAGATGCTTCACAAGGGCCTATATTTTTCTTTCATAAAAATTCATGCCTCTGCCATTTCAGCTCATTACAACACAGAGCCTCCCCTCTTTTTTCATCCTCTGCTAAAGCAGTACTTCAGAGGGGCCAAAAATTTAAGACCTCCCAGGAGAGCACAGACTCCTGCATGGGACCTCAGATTAGTTTTGGAAAAACTCACATTACCTTTTTTTGAGCCAGCTGCTACTGCGGACCTAAAATGTCTCTCTTGGAAAACTGCTTTTCTTTTAGCAGTCACTTCAGCTAGAAGGATTTTAGAAGTACAGGCTCTTATGGCAGTGGAGCCTTTCATTATTTTTTACTCTGACAGGGTGGCCCTCAGGACAGTCCATCCTTTATGCCTAAAGTGGTATCTTGTGTGGCCGTTAATCAGACCATTCATCTGCCAACTTTCTTCCCAAATCCACAGAACAAGGGTGAGCGGATTCTGCATTCATTGGATGTACACAGGCAACTAAGATTCTACTTAAACAGGACAAAATCTCTTAAGAATATCTGAACAGTTGCTAATGGCATTTGTTGCAGGGGCTATTTCAGAGCAGACTATTTCAAAATGGATAAGCCATTGTATTTGTTTCTGCTGTATGCACCATGGTAAACCAGTCCCCAAGGGGACCAGATCTCATTCCACCAGGGCTGCATCTGCTTCTGCAGCCTTTCTCAGAGGGGTTCATACCAGAGACATTCTGGAAGCTGCTACCTGGAGCTCAGTTCATATGTTCACCAAACATTACCATTTGCCTCTCTTCTCTAAATCCAGAGCTAGCTTTGCCACTGCTGTGCTGCAGGGCCTTATAGCTGCTCCTAATGCTGTATAATTCCATCCTCCCAACCATAGCTTTGTGATTCTATCCAAATGTAATGACTGCAACAGTGAAACACGAAAAACATAGTACATGTTGTTTGTGTTTCACTGTTGCAGTCATTGCATTTTGGTAATCTGCTGGCAGGTTGCCCTCAGTCGGCCTGAGTATCAGTCTTGGGTCCTGCGTTGGTTGCTGTCTCCTCTTCCACGACTTCAGGTCATCAGGGGTATAAAACATGCAGCCGACGCCATTTTCTTCAGTCTTTCTTGCTGCGTGGTGCAGAAGCAGTTCGCAAGTGCTGGTTGGCCAACTCCAGAAATTTTCACATTCGAGTTTCAGAACCAAAGTCTTCAATTAAAGCTAAGTATCCCACTGGGGAAACTTTTTTCTTTCTCCTTACTGATGTCAGTAAAAGTTAATAATCGCATTACTTGTGGGAAGCAAATACCTCAAGGATTTCCATTTGTACTGTATTCCTTGCCTAGGCCCAGATCATAACGTGCCTTGCTGTTGGTTTTGTTCTAGATTTAACCAACGCACTATTAAGCGTCAGTATATCTTTGCTACAAAATATTTTGGAAACAGATTTAATTACCCTGAAATGTCGTCAGATAGCAATCTGACTACCGGAGTTCACAAAAAACGCAAAGAAAAGGACAGAGACAGACCGTCGAGGCCCATAACAGACTAAGCTTCTCCTAAGCCAGTCGCCAGTTCTCCGATACTCAGTGAGGTGCTTTCGCAGCCTCTGATACACGCTGCTTTTGAGTCGCAGCCCCCCCCCCCCCCCTCTGAGGATTCAGATGTAGAGGAATCCATCCCATCTGCATCTCCTCCTGAAGATTATTCTTTTGGAGAAACCTTGCATACTTTGAGGGAACATTTTCATTGGGAGTCAAGATATTTCAGAATCAAAAAAAGAGGCTTAGGGATTTCCTTCTTCTCCCTCAGCATAATCTTTGGCCATACCTCCTGTATTAGGCATTGTTGACGTGTTTTCGGAATCCTCCGGCTCCTAGCAAGCCAGGCAGGTATTACAGGGTGCCTGACTCCCACAAATTTTTGTTTAAAAATCCTGCTGCTGACTCTGAAAGTATCTCACAGGGTCCCAAAGATGTAAAGGCCTCAACAGCTAAGAATCCTACCCCCTCAGATAAAGATTCCAGGGCTCTGGATAGATGGGGAAAGAAGGTTTATACATCTGCAACTTAGGCAATTAAGGCCTTAAACTGCCAGTTTCATATGCTTAAATATCGACAGCATGTTATGGGATTATTGAAGCAGAAAATTATGTTGATTTCTGAATGTGTCGAAAATAAAGAATTACAGGAATTATTGCATGCAGCAGAACAGGTTGGAAAGCATACTTTGCAATGTGGTTATGATTCTTTGGAGGCCTCCTGCAGGGCTGCAGTTACTGGATCTGTGATTAGAAGGCATACCTGGCTCAAGGAGCAAAATCTGCCTGATCATGTTCAAGCTAAATTGTTGGATGCACCTTTACAGTGTTATACTCTTTTTGGTAATAAGGCAGAAGAGGTTTTAAAGAAAATGGAAGACAAAGCTAAGTATATGCAAACTTTTAAGGACTTCTTGCAAGTGCAGCCACCAAGATTCAGTAGACACTGACCTACAAAAAAAATGGTCCTTTCCTGTCTCCGACACAGCCTCACTGGGCAAATCCAGGCACTCAAAAGGCTCTAGATACCAATCACAAGGTTCTTACAGGCCAAAGCAATGGGGTGCCTCTACCTCCAAATCTGGAGGAAACAAAGCACAACCCAACAGTAAACAGTCTCAATGACTTCCCTCTTCCATCACCAAGCACTTATCTTTTGGCAGCTCCCTTAGGGGGAAAACTAGCACTTCATGCTCAAAATTGGCAGTTAGTAACCCAGGACAAGTGGGTATTAAACATAGTATCTCAGGGATACAGATTTCATTTAGATTCCTTACCAATTCCAAACGGTTGGCCAGATCTGACACAAAATCAATGGGCAGAGGCACAGAAACAAATTACGTCCCTCATGAATATGGGGGCTATTCAGCCAGTACCAGAACAGGAAAAAGGACACTGGTTTTACTCAAGACTGTTCTTGGTACTCAGAAAAGGCAATGCCTGGCCCCCAGTACTGGATTTATCGATTTTGAACGTATTCTTGGACATATCAAAATTCAAAATGCTAACTTTGCAGCAGCTTCTGCCCATGCTGGGCAAGAATGCTTGGTTAGTGACTCCAGACTTAAGAGGCATACCTGCATATCCCAATAAGGGAATCGTGCAGAAGATACCTCCGCTTCAAGGCTGGTTTTATGCATTACCAATTCTCTGAACTGCCCTTTAGCATATCTACTGCGCCCAAAGTCTTTACAAAGTGCCTGGCACCAGTAATTGAATTTTGCAGACAAAGAAGCATACAAATCTCTCTCTACTTGGACGACAGTCTCATTCAAGCAGAAAACAGCATTCTTCTTCAACATCTGGCATTTGTAGAAAGGCTTCTAACATGCCTAGGGTACACAATAAATGAAAAGAAATCCCAACTGGTACCCACACAAAAGATTACATTTCTGGGTGGAAGCTTAAATACAACTGCCCAGATGGCTTACCTTACGCCAGACAAACAAAGGCAACTGACTATTTACTTCAAACAGATGGCAACAAAAACCCAGTTATCTGCAAGGCAAATTCTGCAGGCTTTGGGGTTCATGGCATCCTTCATTCTACTAATTCCATATGCAAGACTGCTTATGAGGAAACTACAGTGGTATCTAAAAAGTTTATGGAGTCAACATTGTCACAGTCTGGAAACAATGATTCCTCTCATTCCCTGCCTACAACAGGAGTTTCTTTGGTGGGCACAGACATGTCACCAGAACATGGGACGGTCTTTCACTTTACCCCCTGCCAACCAAACCCTAACTACAGACTCATCAGACTATGCTTGGGGGGCCCACATGGCGGGGAGATTCATTCAGGGCATATGGAACCCAAACCAAATGCATCTGCATATCAACCAGAAAGAGATGTTAGCTGTTTAGAATGCCCTGACAGCCTTCATAGACTTAGTTCATCCAGGGCAACTACTCATAAAGACGAACAACACCACGGTTGTGTGGTACATAAACAAGCAGGGGGTTACACATTCCTACCCCCTTTGCAGACTAGCCATGACATTGTGGGAAACCGCCTTGACTTACCAAGTACATCTTCAAGCTCTATTCCTGCCAGGAAAACAAAATACTCTGGCAGAGGACCTTAGCAGAAATCTTAAGGACCCTCACGAGTGGAAGCTGGATCCACAAGTCTTCAGCATGATAACAGAGAGATGGGGGAGCCCGGACATAGATCTATTTACATTAACATTACATTAAAAAAAAAAAAAAAAAACAACTTATCTGCTTTTACTGTATTTGTGTTTCTTCCTACTTTATTTTGCTTTTGCGTCATCTTAATAGTACTCAAATGTATTTATTACTGTTTGGTGTAACTCATTCTAAGCCTTTTAGTTTAAGCACTTGGGCTTCAAACCAGTTGTTTTACATTAGGAAGGTTTGTGGCCTGCACTGTGTTGGCAGGATAGGTAGCTTACATCCTTCCAAGTTGGGAACTGCTGATTGAGGGCTCAGTGTCCGTTATTCTAAAAGTGTATTAGTTCTGGTTTAAGCACTTGGGCTTCAGGCCAGTTATTTTACATTAAGAAGGTTCGTGGTCTGCACTCTTGTGGGAGGAGAGGCTGGACTCTGCCCTTCTGAGCTGGGAATTTCTGGTTAAAGGCTTATAGTGCCTGCATATTTGAACTGTTTCTTAATGAAATTGGTACACCTTGTTTGCTGTAGCATAGACTAGATCCAGGCCTGCTGAGTCTAGCTTTGTTTGTATGCTTGTTGTTTGTTTGCTTGTTATTTCCCCTGAAACGCTAATTCCACCTAAAACGCGGCTTTTCAATGCTTCTGTGGATCCCTAGTGATATCTGCATTGCTTACTGTACTTATTTCCTTGTTTCACTTGAAAGAAAGTTACTGTTTGTTGTTTTTGCATTTAAGTTACCTGTAACACATTGCATTTAAGTTACCTGGCACTTGCTCACTAAAGCAATTATATAAGTCAGCACTAAAAAATTAAAAGCACTACACCCTCACAAACTCCCCTTGAGTACCTTGTTCCCCATTGGCCCTTTTTTTCAATTACAAAGGAATTCCCAATACTATTCTAGCATGTCCAGAGGTCAGTTGTCAATCTCCTTTCCGGTCCAGCTGGTGAATCTGGGAATCTTGAGGCAATGTTACAACTGCCTCATGTACACAGACAACCCTCTCCTCCTCCCAACAAATTCCAACACATTTGAGAGATGCAACCAAATAGCCAAACTGGAGGCTATGCTCTCTCAACTCAGTACTGGCGTAACCAGTCAGGAGGAGAAGGAAACCACACTCACTACAATTCCAGTCTCACATAGACCTACCACGACAGCAAACCAAACACATAAACACACAAAAACATACTCGGAGGCTCTAAATACAAATCTGCCTAAGCAGCAGAGACCTCCAAAGCAGACACCCAAGCAACCGCTACCCCAAAACAAAACACGTGCAACACATAGCTTACAAAGCCAGTGTGCCGAACAGTCACAGCCCTTAAGGCTAAATAACACACCTGATACACTTGTAATAGGTGACTCTATCGTCAGGCACACTGACGTCCCGCTCACCAGGCTGAACAAGGAGAGGGTCACAGTGAGCTGCCTGTCAGGTGCTAGGATCCGCCACATAACACAAGCACTCAGGTCACTCCAAGGCAAATACAAATATGACTCTGTCATTGTCCATGCTGGTGTGAATGACCTGAGACGTTCCTCCTTGGATTACATGAAAAGAGACATAGAGGAACTCTCTGAGCATGTAGCCCAGGCCGGTATGACCCTGACCTTGAGTAGCATCTTACCCTCACCAAGAATGATGCCACAATATGAAGACAAGATGATCAATTTCAATAATTGGCTTAAGTATTGGTGTCATTCAAAGGGGATCCAATGCCTGTCAGCCTGGGATGACATGCTCGACAAGCCACGATGCTTTGCTAGGGATGGCTTGCACCTGTCACCCCTTTGCTTTCAGATATTGGCAAAGGCTCTTGCTTCCCCATAGTGCCTTTTTTAGGCAAGGCTCAAAAGACAAACCCACCCCCCTAGGTATCACAAGGGATAAGAAACCTCAGAGTAATGCTACTCAGTGCCAGAAGTCTAAACCTCAAGATGCACACACTCAAAACTCTCCTTAGCATGGAGAACATCGATATCTGTGCAGTAACAGAAACCTGGTTCAAGGCTCCTGAGAGCACCCCAGCATTACCAGATTATACCTCATACCATGCTTTTCGGCCCCAAAACTTGGACCGAACCACAAAACGAGGGGGAGTATCAATATTCGTCAAAGATGCCCACACCTCCAGGTTGGTGGCACAGCACGAAGCATCAGAGACTATCCATGTGCAACTAACAGTGGGTAAAACTGCCTTCCAGTTTATAGCCTGCTACAAGCCACCCTCCCAAACCCAGGAACCCCACTCGGCCTTCCTGAGAACACTGGAAAATATGAAGGTCTCTCCAAACACCATTATATTGGGCGACTTCAACTACCCAAACATAGACTGGAAGCATTACTCTAGCTCCAACACCCTAGCCCAAAGGTTCCTAGAATTTATAAACTCAAATGTTATGGAACAACTTGTTACCACTCCCACAAGAGGGGAAAACGTACTGGACCTGATCATCACCAACATGGGGTCTCTATGCTCCAGACAAGAAGTGTATCCCTCACTGGTAAGATCAGACCATAAACTAATCTCACTGGATATTCACATCCCGATCCCACCCCCTGCCCAGAAAACCACAGTGAAAAACTTCTCTAAAGCAAATTTCACACTCCTCAAAACTGAGGTGGAATCCTTCAAAGCCCCCGAGCCTGTGGAAAATATGGCCCAGACCGCAGAATCCTTTATAAACACATTCTATGAACACCTTCAGGAATGCATGGATCATGCAATCCCAAATAAACCAAGACCCAATCCTCCAAAGGCAGACGTCCTGTCTGGTGGACCCCAGCCATAAACAAACTATACAATAGAAGGAGGAAGCTACTACATGATAGAGCAAAATCCCAAAAAGGGAAGACATCTCTGATCAGTATTAGCAAAAAACTACGGGCACTCATAAAATCGTCTAAGGCCAGCTTTGAGAGAAAAATTGCACAGGACACTAAGGATAATCACAAGGCTTTCTTTAGTTATGTTAGGAACCTGGGTGGGAATTCCCAGATATGCTCAGAATTAGTCCAAAATGACAAAAAATACATCGAACCCAGAGACATTGCCAACATCCTAGCTGACAGGTTCAGCGCAACCCCCCCCCCCAAAGGGCAAATGTCTATCCCAGCAGAGTGCTTGCCCCCCTGACATCTCAGATGCTCAGGTAAGAGCCGCCCTCTCCAAAGCAAAAAACACAGCATCAATGGGACCAGACGATGTCCCGGGCTGCGTCCTACATGAACTCCAAGAAGAGCTAAACCCAAACATAAAACTACTGTTCAATCTCAGCCTTACTACAGGATATGTACCCAAAGAGTGGTGTACAGCAACAGTGGTCCCTCTCCACAAAGGTGGTGCCTCAACGGATCCTGGAAACTATCGCCCCATAAGCCTGACTAGCTTGGTCTGCAAAGCTATGGAAAGGATCATCGTGGACCTCATAAATAAAGATATTGGGGACCTACAGACACTGGATCCTACCTAGTTCGGCTTTAAGGGCAGAATCCTGCCTCTTAAACCTGGTCGATTTCTTTGAAACAGTCACCAAGGCCGTTGATGAGGGGAAGGTGGTCCACACAGCCTACCTGGACCTCGCAAAAGCCTTCGATACAATACCCCACTCGGGCATTATAGATAAGTTCACCAGCTTAAATATAAACCCCTATGTCACTAGATGGGTTGCAAACTGGCTCAAGGACAGAACCCACATGGTTAGAATTGCTGGAGCCATGTCAGACTCCAAACCAGTTACAAGTGGCGTCCCACAAGGCTCAGTCCTGGGACCTCTCTTGTTAGGTATATATTTCTCGGAGGTACAGGGCAACACAGAAGGACTGTGGCTGACCAAGTTCGCAGATGACTGCAAACTGGGCGCCATAATCGACTCTCCAGCCGACACAAGCATCCTCCAAAAAGGCCTCATAGAAACAGACAATTGGTGCCAGAGCCATGGCCTCAAGCTAAACGCCAAAAAGTGTATAGTCATCCCCTTTGGCAAAAACAAAGTGCCCACAAATTACCACATAGGTGGTAATCCATTAAATACAGAAGAAGTAATTAGGGACCTGGGGACCCAAGTTGATAGCAATCTCTCATTTGACAACCACGTGGCCAAAGTGGTTAGAAAAACATTTTATATAGCCCACCTAATCATGAAGGGATTCACATCTAGATCAGGGAAGGTCATCGTGCCTCTTTACTCATCCCTCATCAGGCCTATAATTGAGTACAATGCCTATTTTGGGATGTACCTTACCAGACACCTGCAGCAATTGGAAAGACCCCAAAAGTACCTCACCAAGAGGATCAAAGGGCTCAAACAGATGCCATATGCTGCCCGGTTAAAGAAACTGCAGCTCTACTCAGTGGCATACCGCCTGCTCAGAGGTGATCTGTGCCTGACGTATAAAGCCATGTCTAACCCAGAATTAATGGACATGCTGTACCTCAGAAAATCCATATCCCATCGAGCTATGCGCTTGAGAGACTTGAACCTCAGCACTGAAATAAATAGGACATGCTGGAGGGACAGATTCATAACCCAGAGGCTCCCTTCACTCTGGAATAAAATCCCAGTCCAGGTTAGGCAGAGTCCCCTCATTGACTCTCTTCAAGAGGAATCTTGATGAGTAGATGGGAGATTGTAGGTTTACCCCGGGTATCACTTCTGTGTCACTGTTAGACAGAGGCACAGTATACTAACCTCGAAAAGGGGCATAGCAAAATTCTTTTAAAATGGGTGGCGAAAGCCAAACACACTCTGGCTAGGCTTATAAATGCCCTAGGGCAGATAGCCTATTATGAACCTATGAACATCTCCTCAGAATTATCAACTGGACAAATTCTGCACAGGGACTTATCACAGACAAGCATGGAAAGTGGATGCCCTATCCCTCAGTTGGAAAAACCTATCAGTCTACGCCTTTACTCATCTGCCTCTTCTTCCCAAGGTCCTACTAAAGGTCAGACAGGAAAAACAAAAAATTATCCTAATTGCCCCGGACTGGCCTCGCCAGCACTGGTACCCAATTCTAAGGAATGTGTCTCAACTCCCTCCTTGGTACTTGCCTTAAATACCTCATCTATCGTCTCAGCAGAACAATCCAATTCTGCACAATCGGCTCCAGACTCTGAACCTGGCAGCATGGCTGATCATGTAAGTATTCAAACACCTCTCAGTACATCTGTGATGGATGTCATTTTAGAAGCCATCTAGGGCAAGAAAGACTAAAGAAAATGGCGTCTGCTGTATGTTTTATACTCCTGATGACCTGATGTCATGGAAGAAAAGACAGCAACCGACGCAGCACCCAAGACTTTGATATTCAGGCCGACTAAGGGCAACCTGCCAGGAGATTACCCAAATGTAATGACTGCAACAGTGAATACACTCGGTGTACATTTATGGTAAGTGTGCACAACTGTACTATTTGTGTACACTTACCCTAAATGTAGATGTGAGTGTATTCACTGTTGCAGTCCTGGTTACCCACCCTCCAGACCCCTCTGTTTTTTCTCTTACTTTACCTCTCCTTTCTTTCCATAAGGGCGATTCAGCCTTTTCCTGCAGAATAGATAGGTCAAGGGTTCTATTCCAGACTTTTCCTGGTACCCAGAAAAGAGGGCGCTTGGCACCCAATACTAGGTCTTTCCATTCTAAACACCTTCCTGGTGGTACCAAATTTCAAAATGCTCACCCCTTCAGCAGCTTCTTTCTCTGCTGTCCAGTGATGCCTGGTTAACCACCCTAGACCTAAAAGAAGATTGTCTTGCACATCCCTATCAGGGACTCGTGCAAGAAATACCTACGTTTCAGGGCAGGATCTGTGCATTATCAGTTCCCTGCACTTCCCTTTGGCTTATCCACTGCTCCCAGAGTATTCATAAAATGCCTAGCTCCTGCCATTGCCTATTGCAGATAAAGAAAAATTCAAATTTACATGTATTTGGACGATTGCCTGATTCAGGCAGTCAGTCAGGAAAAGCTGTTGCAGCACCTGACATTTGTAAAGTACCTTCTTTCCTTCCTGGGGTACACTATCAGCAAAAAAAAAAAAAAAAATTAAAACTAGTCCCCAGTCAAAAGATTGTATTCCTTTGAGCAAGTTTGGACACAGAAACCCAGATGGCATTCCTTACTCCAGAAAAACAAGCCTATCTGACAGGCTACTTCACTCAAATGGCCACCAGAACCCAGCTGTCTGCAAGGAAAATCGTGCACGCCCTAGGGTTCATGGCCTCTTGCATTCTAGTAATTTCGTATGCCAGACTGCATATGAGGAAACTTCAGTGATACTTAAAAAGTCTTTGGTGCCAACATGCTCAGGACCTGGAAACTATCATTCCTGTAATACCTTGTCTAAGGACAGAGTTTCTTTGGTGGGCAGGAGCATGCAACCACAACAAGGAACTTCTCTTTACTCAACCCCACGCTGCCCAGAACCTAACCACAGACGCATCAGACTATGCCTTGTGGGCACACCTGGACAATAAGTGCTTTCAGGGCCACTGGCGCCCAAGTCAAATTCATCTGCACATCAACCAAAAAGAGGTGCTAGCTGTTCAGCATGCCCTGACAGCTTTCAAATCCCTACTCTCACCAGGACCCCTGCTAATAAAAACAGACAACACCACAGTTATGTGGTACATCATCTAGCTGGGGGGAACCCACTCTTACCCACTCTGCGGGCTAGCCATGGCCCTGTGGAACACAGCCTTAGACATGCATATTCATCTGCAAGCTCAATTCCTCCCAGGCCAACAAAACTCTCTGGTCGACGACTTAAGGAGAAATCTCCTAGACCCACACGAGTGGCAATTAGACCCCTGCACTTTCAGCCTTCTAACCCAGAAGTGGAGGACCCCGGAGGTGGACCTTTTTGCCTCCTCCTACAGTCACTAGCTCGGCAGATTCTGCACCAGGACACCTCACAACAGGGCCTGGAAAGTGGATGCCCTATCCTTCCAATGGGTAATCCTCTCGAAATCTGTGCATTTCTTTTTCTGCCTCTTCTCACAAGAATACTACTCAAGATAAGACGGGACACACCAAGGGCAATCCTGATTGTCCCAGACTGGCCACGTCAGCACTGGTACTCACTACTACGCAGCCCGTCACCGATGCCACCCTGGCACCTCCCCCAGATTCCAGCCCTCCTCACTCAGCAAGAGGGACAGATCTTGCATCCGCAACTGCAAACCCTGAATGTTGCAGCCTGGCTTATTCCTTGAATTGTCCTCCAGTGACCAGCCTAAGGAAGCAGATGCTGGACGTTATTCTTGAAGCCAGAAGACCCAGTACAAGGAAATCCTATGCTGATATGTGGAAGAGGTATTGTTCTTGGATTCAGTCTAAGGGAGAGGACACAGCACTGCCCTCCTTACCTCTAATCCTGGATTACCTAGCAGATCTACTCCACAGAGGCCTATCCTTCTCTTCCATTAAGATCCTTGCCTCTGCCATATGTGCTCATTACAACACTGAGCCACCTCTCTTCTCTCACCCTGTCATCAAACAGCTCCTGAGAGGGGCAAACACCTTACTGCCACCAAGTAGAGCCCCCACCCCTGCTTGGGACCTTAATTTTGTATTGGAAAAGCTCACGCTACCCCCCCCCCGAACCTGCAGCGTCGGCAGAGTTAAATTTCCTCTCTTGGAAAACGGCCTTGCTTCTGGCCATCACGTCAGCTAGAAGAGTGTCTGAGCTACAAGCACTTTGTAGAACCCTTCATTATTTTTCATGCTGACAGGGTCTCCCTCAGGACTAACCAGGACTAACCCTTCCTTTATGCCTAAAGTGGTGTCCAGTTTGGCTCTCAACATGTCTATCCATTTCCAACCTTCTTCCCTAATCCTCAAAATAAAGGGGAAAGGATCCTGCACTCCTTAGACGTGCACAGATAGCTCAGATTCTACCTTGATAAGACTAAGCCCTTCAGGAAATCTGACCAGTTACTAGTCAGTTTTGCACCAGGGGCAGAGGACAAGCCCGTTTCAAAACAAACAGTTTCCAAAGGGGAATAGCACACTGTATCCATTTCTGCTACAAACACCATGGGAAACCAACCCCTCAGGATGTCCGACCGCATTCCACTAGGGCAGCTTCTACCTCTACAGCATTCCTCAGAGGAGTCCCTACCAGGGACATTCTCGAAACTGCTACGTGGTGTTCTGTTCACACCTTCACCAAGCATTGCCACCTACCTCTCTTTTCCAAATTCAGGGTGGGTTTTGCAACATCAGTCCTGCAGGGCATACTAGCCAGCCCCAATTCTTCTTGACTGCCCCCACCCATTTTTCAGCTTTGGGAATCAACCCAAGTGTGATGACTGCAACAGTGAAACACGAAGAACATAGTACAGTTGTGTACACTTACCGTAAATGTAGATGTTAGAGTGTATTCGCTGTTGCAGTCCTGGATGTCCTTCAAGAATGCAACTGCAGTCCTTACATATGGGTTGTCCTGCCTCAGGCAGCCCTCGGTCGGCCGGATTCCAAAGTCTGGGTCCGGCGGCGGCTGATGTCGCCTCCTCCCCGACGTCAGAGCGGCTGGGGTATAAAAGCATCAGCCGACGCCACCTTCCTCAGTCTTTCTTGCCGCGCGGTGCCCGAAGCAGAAGCAGTTCGCAAGTGCTGGTCGGTCAGCTCCTGTGTTCTCAGTTACCGAAGTCATCAAAAAGCTAAGTACCCCATTGGGGAACATTTTTCTTGCCTCAGCCGATGTCAGAAAAAATTGAAAAGGTTAACAATTGTTTGTCTTGTGGTGAACAAATACCTCATAAGGACTTCCACTCTTACTGCCTTCCCTGCCTGGGCCCAGACCACGACGTCTCGGCCTGTGCTTGCTTTAATAAGCGCACACTCAGGCGCCGGGCAGAATTTGCCGAAGACTTTTTTGGCGAAAATTACGCTTATATCATGCCGTCGGACCAACCGACAGCACATATTTCCAAAAAACGTAAGGACCGGGACCGACATCCTCGGCCCGCGTCGTCCACCGATACCACTCCCAAGCCTACCGCGAGTGCATCGGTCTCTTTGGAGGCGGTAATTCAACCTCTCCAGGCCGACGACACCGCTTTACAGTGTACTTCGGTCACGGAGGTTACCCCGGTGCCGGTTGTGGATTTTCCTCCCGAAACCGAAGCTCTAGAATTACCTGACACCATTCCAGTGGATAAAGTTACTCCTGCACGTGGGGCACCTAGGCCTCCGGTCTCCATGTCCATCAAGGCCTACACACGTGCAAAGGCTGCCAGCCAGGCTAAGGCCTATCCTCCTAAAACTATTCCCCAGAGCCATTCTTCTGATAAACAGATCATGACCCTAGCTGCTGATCTAATCTCTCTAATCAGAGGTTCTCAGTCGCACCCAGACAGGGGTTCTCAGCCTCCTGCAGATAAAAGACCTAGGACAGAACAGCCAGATACCCTCTCTTCAGATGAAGCCTCTAGGGATTCTGAGCACTCAGATACCCAGGAAGAATCCTTCCAGGCCTACGAGGACTCTGATGCTGAGGATTCAGTTCCTTCTGCCTCTCCTCCAGAGGATATTTCTTTCGGCAAAGTTCTCCACTCCATGAGGGAACATTTTCAGTGGCAGGGCCAGGAATTTTCTGACTCCAGGAAAAGGCTACGTACCTTCCTCAAGTTACCCCAGCACAGACCTTTAGCTATCCCTCCAGTGTTGGATGTCTTGGATGATGTATACTCAGACTTCAGTGCTTCCCCTGATTCTCTCCCTCCTGCTCCTGTCAAGCCAGACAGATATTACAGGGTTCCTGAAACTCACAAACATCTCTTTAAGGCCCACTCTGTGGATTTAGAAACTGTTTCTCAGGGGCCCAAAGGAGTGGCTACTTCCTCAAAAACCCTTTGCCCGCAGACAGGGAATCAAGGTCCCTGGAGAGATGGGGCAAAAAAGTTTATACCTCTTCCACCCTTGCCATGAGGTCACTTAACGGTATTTTTCATATGTTTCAGTACCAAGATTACTTAATGGATGATTTGCAGAAAAAGCTAGCCTCTCCTGAGCCTATAGATAGAAAGGCATTGCAGGATTTGGTTCATAACACTCAGCAGGTTAGCAATCATTTTCTTCAGTGTGGTTATGATGCATTGGAAGCTTCATGTAGGTCAGCTATGACAGGGGCTGTTATACGTAGACATGCTTGGCTGAAAGAACAGCCACTGCCAGACCATGTTAAAGTAAGGCTCCTAGATGCACCTCTGGAAAAACAGAAGCATTTTGGTGCTACTGCACAGGCTGTGTTGAAGTCTATTTAGGAAAAGGCTAAATCAGTACAGACAGTCAAGGATTTCCTCCAGGTTCAGCCACCTAGATTCAGCAGGAATTGGCCTTCAAAGAATTGGTCCTTTCCGGACACTGATAAGTTTCAAAGGGGAAAAAACAGGCGTGCTCGAGGTAGAGGGCAATGCCGAGGCCCTTACAGGGGCCGCCAATGGCAACCTCCAAATCAGAGAAGTGGCGCAGGGAGTTCAGCTGCACCACAGGGACAATCACAATGACTTGACTTTCACCCCGCCGACCAAGGCTCAAAGAGAAGCACCTCTAGGCGGAAAATTATCCTTATTCTCAAAGAACTGGCACATTTTAACCAAGGACAAATGGATTCTGGACATAGTAGACCAAGGTTACAGGTTCCACTTCCATACCTTACCAACGAGACAAGGCATGCCAAACCTGCCACAAAATCAAAGGGCAGAGGCACTCATACAGGTTTCAAAGTTGTTACAAATAAAAGCAATAGAAAAGGTTCCTCCTCAGGAACAAGGCCAGGGATTGTATTCAAGACTGTTCCTTGTTCCAAGAAAAGAAAAGCAATGGAGACCTATACTGGATTTGTCCGCTCTAAACACTTTTCTCGTTGTGCCAAAATTCAAAATGCTGACTTTACAGCAACTCTTTCCCATGCTGGGCAAGGGGTCTTGGCTGGTTACTCTGGACCTCAAGGAGGCATACCTGCATGTCCCAATCAGACACAGTTGCAGAAGATACCTCAGATTTCTTGCAGGGTCAGAGCATTATCAATTCTCAGCATTGCCCTTTGGCTTATCTACTGCGCCCAGAGTATTCACAAAATGCCTGGCATCAGTAATTGCACACTGCAGACTCCAGGGGATACAAATATACCCTTACCTGGACGACTGCCTTATACAAGCGGACAGCAAGCAAGCCTTGACAAAAAACTTGAATTATGTCATTCACTTACTACAGGCTTTGGGATACACAGTCAACTTACAAAAATCAAGACTACTGCCATCCCAGCAAATACATTTTCTAGGAGCCAAACTAGACACAGAATCACAAATGGCTTACCACACAGAAGAGAAGCAAGAACAATTACCGCATTACTTCAAAAGCCTAGCAACGCTCACCCAGATGACTGCAAGAAAAATCCTGCAGGCCCTGGGTTTCATGGCATCTTGCATTCTACTGGTTCCACTGGCAAGACTTCACATGAGAAAATTACAATGGTACCTAAAAAGTTTATGGTCTCAACACAGCCACAACTTAGAAGCAATTATTCCACTCATCCCATGTCTACAAAGGGAATTTCTGTGGTGGGCTCAAGCAAGCCAGTTAAACAGAGGTATGCCTTTCAACAAACCTCAAACAAGCCAAACCATTACAACAGACGCCTCAGACCATGGATGGGGGGCGCACATGGAGGGCAGATGCATTCAAGGGCAATGGTCCCCCCAGGAAGTGCATCTTCACATCAATCAAAAAGAGATGTTAGCAGTAATTCATGCAATCGAGGCCTTCGGAAAATATCTTCAACGAGGTCATCTGCTAATAAAGACAGACAACACCACTGTTATGTGGTGCATAAACAAACAGGGAGGTACTCATTCTTACCCCCTTTGCAGACTAACAATGACTCTTTGGGAAAAGTCCATGAAATTGAACATACAACTGCAATCCCAGTTTGTTCCGGGCAGGGACAATGTTCTGGCGGACAGTCTAAGCAGAAACATACTGGACCCACACAAATGAATGTTGCATCCAGACATATTTGCACAAATAGCTTTTGCATGGGGGAGACCGGACATAAATCTCTTTGCTTCCCACCTCAATCATCATCTGAAAAAGTTCTGCTCGAGGACACACCATCCACTAGCCTGGAGAATGGATGCTCTCTCATTCAGCTGGAACTCTCTAACAATCTATGCATTCCCACCTCTACCACTAATGACCAAGGTGTTACTGAAGATCAAAGCAGAGCAACCCAAAGGCATCTTAATAGCTCCAGACTGGCCAAGACAGCACTGGTACCCTTTACTAAGGACCATAACTCGCACCAAGCCGTGGCCCCTGCCTCAATGGCCTCTACTCTTGGCTCAGCACAATTACAAGACAGTTCACCCCAAACTGCAAACTCTGCAGCTGACAGCCTGGAGGGTTCCATGATTTCTCCCCATATCTCTCTCTCCAAGGAAGTTCAACAGATATTATTGGAAGCACGCAGACCTTCCACCAGAAAGACTTATTCAGCCAAATGGAAGAGATTCAACATCTGGAACACCAACAAGGGACAGGATGCATCAATAATGAGCATCCCACAGATACTGGAATACTTGGCAGAAATGCTGCATAATGGACTTTCCTATTCTTCCATAAAAATTCACACTTCAGCAATTTCAGCAAAATACAACACTGATCCACCTGTGCTTTGACATCCTTTGCTAAGACAATTTCTAAGAGGGATAAAGAATATCAAACCTCCCAGAAAATCACCAGTGCCTGCATGGGACCTCAACTTCGTGTTAGAGAAATGAACTCTTCCTCCTTTTGAACCAGCAGCATCTTCAGAATTGCAATTTCTTTCCTGGAAAACAGTTTTCCTGTTGGCAATTACCTCAGCAAGAAGAGTTTCAGAGATACAGGCCCTCATGGCAGTACCTCCATTTCTCATTTTTCATCAGGACAGGGTTTCTCTAAGAACCAATCCTTCTTTTATGCCAAAGGTGATATCCAGGGTGTCTCTAAATCAAGCAATTCACCTGCCTACTTTCTTCCCCAAACCTCAAAATAAAGGGGAAAAGCTGCTGCACACTTTGGACATACACAGACAACTACGCTACTACTTGGACAGAACAAAGACCAATAGAAGGTCAGACCAACTTTTTGTAGCATACGCTCCTGCAGTGCAAGGAAAGGCAATTTCCAAACAAACAATTTCAAAATGGATTGGACATTGCATCAGATTCTGTTATCCCTTTCATGGAAAGGGTGTGCCAGCCAATATCAGGCCACACTCCACCAGAGCTACAGCCACCTCCACAGCCTTCCTAAGAGGGGTGGCCACAAAGGACGTTCTAGAAGCTGCTACATGGAGCTCCGTGCATACATTTTCCAAACACTACAACCTGCCTTTATATTCCAGATCCCGAGCAGGCTTTGCTTCTGCAGTCCTGCAGGGCATTTCAGCTACACCATCCCTATCCTAGAGCCTACCACCCCCAGCTTGGCTATGGTATTCAACCCATATGTAAGGACTGCAGTTGCATTCTTGAAGGACATAGTACAATTTTGTACCTACCATAAATGTAGATGTCCGATAGATATGCAATTGCAGTCAGGTTTTCCCTCCCTCCTTCCCCTCTGTGTATTGGGTCCACTCCCCTCCTTTTATATTTAGCTGGGGATATCTGTTATGGTGTATCTGTTTATTGCTATTGTGTATGTCTGGACTTTTTTATCCAGATCTAAATTTAGCCTTCTTTGGAGGGCACCTGGCATCTGGGGCAAGAAACACTGAGGAAGATGGCGTCGGCTAATGCTTTTATACCCCAGCCGCTCTGACGTCGGGGAGGATGCGACATCAGCCGACGCCGGACTCAGACTTTGGAATCCGGCCGACCGAGGGCTGCCTGAGGCAGGACAACCCATATGTAAGGACTGCAGTTGCATATCTGTCGGACATCTACATTTATGGTAGGTACAAAACTGTACTTTTCCCACCCTCCAACTCCCTTGTCTCTCTCCCCTCTCTAGGTCTATTACTCACCCCTTACAGGGCTATTGGTATTTACTTTATACTGGTGGTGTTTCTCCCACCATAACTTAACTCCCTATTTGGGGAGCTTCTGATATTTGGGTCAAGAAAAACTGATGTAATGGTGTCGGCTGCCTGTTTTTATTCTCCTAATGACCCTGAAGTCAGTCCTGAAGCGACAGCAGCTGATGCAGAAATACTTAGTCTCTGGTATTCTGACTGACTGAGGGCTTACCTGCAGGCAGATAACCCCAGTGTGATGACTGCAACAGTGAATACCCTCAAACATCTACATTTATCGTAAGTGTACACAACTGTACTTTTTTGCCAGTACTACTCGACTGTTTTATCAGGGAACCATGAAATTTGTTCCACATGACTAAGAGAGAGAAGGCTTCTATGCAAAAGTCTTCTTGGTACCAGGAAAAGAAGACATCTGGAGGCCCGTTCTGGATTTGTCAGTCCTCAACACCTGTTTAGCTGTGCCAGAATTCAAAATGTGTTTGCCTGCGGTTATTTTTCCAGTGATCCTTCCACAAGCATGCATGTTAACTCTGGACCTCAGGAATGCTCATCTTCATATTCCTATTCATCCAGACCACTGTAATATCTTGCATCAACAAGCAGGGAGGGAGGAAGTCTTATTTCTGCATACTTGCTGTGATAGCTTGGGAGGTAATTAACTGGTACAGTCTCTTCATGCAGTTTGTATTCCCGCAGAGATTATGTGGTGATAACCTGAGTAGAGCCAAGGCAGGCCCTCAGGAATGGGTGCTCAACAGAGAACTCTTCCTACATATTATCCTTAAGTGGGTTACTCCCAAATCTACTTGCCTGCAATCTGAACATGTATCTGAACTATTCTGCTCTAGAGTTCCATGCTCAGTAGCATGGAGAATGGCAACCTTGTCAGTCTTAGGGAAAGGAAAATGCCTTTATGCTGCTTCTCCCTTTCCCCTCATTCCAGAAGTTCTTCTCAGACAGCCCAGATATGTTGTTTTCAACTCCCTTTTGGCCCAGACAGCATTGGATCCACCTTTTTGGACAGAGCAGTGGTGCAATGGTAGCATTGTCGCCTCACAGCAAAAGGTTCTCCGGTTCGACTCTCAGCTGTGGTTCCTTCTGTGCGGAGTCTGCATGTCTTCCCTGCGTTAGTGTGGGTTTCCTCCGGGTGCTCCGGTTTCCTCCCTCATTATAACGATATAGATCTGGAGTGTTTCTTCCCAGGCCTCCGCTGAAAATTCATTCCAAGTTGGACTTTCTCAGTAAGCAAATGTTAAATAAATATAAAATAAATTTTTTATCTGGCCAAGGGCAGTCATCACAAGTTGTCCCACAGGATGGACTTCTTCACACAACTGAAGGGCTTCTCATTCATCTAAACCTAGAATGTCTAAATCTGATGATAGGATTTTGAAACCATTCAGGCACCTAATTTCTGAGAACGTGCTTCAAGTATTACAGGATGCTAGAAAACCTGCAACAGAATAAATGTATTTCCCAAAGTAAAAGATTTCATTTCTAGTGCCAAAAGAAAACTACAAACCCTTATGAAATAGGTGTTTTATTCTTTCATGTCTTTGTGAGCTGCTCAGTTCTGTATTAAAATCCTTTTGCCAGATATATCCACTTATTCACCAACAGATCCACTTCTTTCTACATATTTTTAGTAGCACAGTTTTAAAAGGCATCATTAGCATCATGCCACCAAGGAAACTTATTCCTCCTCCTTGGGACCTTAATTGTGTTAGAGAAGTTAACTCTGGCTTCCTTTAAACATCCCTCTTCCACCTGTCCAAAATTCAGCACATGGAATAATGTTGTGTTTAGTGCCCCTACTTCAGCAAAAAGAATTTGAGTTAAAAGTCCTTATGGCTTCTCCTTTTCTGATTTTTCACAAGGACAGGATATTCTTGAGGACTAACCCCCCCTCCCCCCTTTATGCCTAAGGTTGTCAGTAAGTCCATCAACTTGCCTATGTTCTTTGCAGAAGTTTTAAAATAAAGGTGACAATTGTACATTGTTAGACATTCATAGACAGCTTAAAATCTGTCTAGACAAAATTAAAGCCTTCTGAAAGTCTGATCAGCTGTTTATCTTTTATGAGGGTAAAAAAAAAAATAAAAGATTCACCAAATGTTATAAATTAGGTTTTATGTTCAGGCAGGTCCAGAACTGGTTTTGCCAGCTTTTTCTTCAAGGGATGCTGGATTTCATTTTCATGCGTCAGTCCTCCTCGTAGATAAATCTGTAAACTGTTGGGAATCGTGCTGCATGATTGATTTTATGAATAATCATCTTCTTTTTCTTTCGGCTGCTCCCGTTAGGGGTCACCACAGCGGATCATCTGTTTCCATTTCTTCCTGTCCTCTGCATCTTTCTCTGTCACACCAACAATCTGCATGTCCTTTCTTACCACATCCATAAACCTTATCTTAGGCCTTCCTCTTTTCCTGTTACCTGGCAGCTTCATCCTTAGCATCTTTTTTCCAATATACTCTGCATCCCTCCTCAGCACATGTCCAAACCAACGTAATCTTGCCTCTCTGGCTTTGTCTCCAAACCTTCCAACCTGGGCTGGCCCTCTAATATACTTATTCCTAATCCTGTCTATCCTCGTCACACCCAGTGCAAATCTTAACATCTTCAACTCTGCCACGTCAAGCTCTGACTCCTGCCTTTTTGTCAGTGCCACGGTCTCCAACCCATATAACATTGTTGGTCTCACCACCCTCTTGTAGACCTTCCCTTTCACTCTTACTGGTACTAGTCTGTCACAAATCACTCCTGACACTCTTCTCCACCCACTCCATCCTGCCTATACTCTCTTCTTCACCTCTCTTCCACACTCACCATTATGCTGAACTGTTGATCCCAAGTACTTAAAGCTCATTCACCTTCGCCACCTCTACTCCCTGCATCCTCACCATTCCTCTATCCTCCCTCTCATTCACACACATATATTCTGTCTTAGTCCTGTTGACCTTCATTCCTCAGTGCTTTAAGGACTTAACAGTCAAGTGTCAAAATCTGATCATTGTTGCAGCGTCTGTACCGTCCCTCCTTTCCCCTTCTTTTTGGCTGAGGTGAACCTCCTATGTTAAGTTGTCTATCTCGCCTTCATTCTTGCTGGATGGGTTCGGAGCCGATCCTCGGCTCCGACTCGGCCACTCTAAAAGCTCGAGAGTTGGTTCCACCGGCTCGAGGCTCCCCCTATATCCCACAATGCTAGGCGTGAGTTACCTCAGATCTCGTTTGCCGCTACAGCGATCGAGGTGTGTTTTCTACCGGCTCCAGGTTAGTGAAAGTTAGAATAGTTTAAATTCTTTAACTTAGACTAGTTTAGTGTAATTTTTCTTCCCCCTTAGTGTAGTGGACTTACTTATCCCTTACTACCTTAGTTTCCAGCCCCCTCCTTTTAGAAAGAACATATAGTTCTTTCCTAAGGCCTTCGGGCCCTTCCTCCCTTTCCTTAGGGTGTGTGTCTGTTTACTTAGGGACTTTTATTAACTTACCTTTAGTTTTTAAATAATTCCCTTTTAATCCTATCAGTGTAATCTGTGTGTGTGTGTTTTTGTGTGTGATTACACTTCAGGTTCCTTGAGTATGTCCAAGGATACAAAGGTCTCAGGCTTCAAGAAGTGTGACTCGTGCTGTCAGAAAATGTCTCTGACAGACGGTCACACTTCTTGTGTACTGCCTGGGACCTTTACACCTGCAGGACTCTTGTGCTGTATGCCATGGCTTCAGCCCTAGAGTCCTGCAGGAGAAAAAATAAACTCATTTTGAGGGGTTTAATTAAGCCTGAAGGTTCCCTTCCTGTGTCTTCTGGGAAACCTTCTAAGGCTTCTAAGACCTCGGCTCCAGCTTCAGAGTCGAGGCCTAAGGCTTTGAAGCCTACTGCTTCATCGGCTCCGGCTGGAGCCGATGAGTCTTGACTGCTGTTTCAGTGGTTTCCTCGGCTCCGGCGGAGCCGAGGCATTAGAGTCATGGGTCGGCTCCGATCATACCATCGGAGCCGACATCTAGAAAGAGATCGGGGTCCCCGTCCCTTGGCTCCGTTCATTCGGCTCCAGCGTCTCCCCTGCTGTCTGAGCGGGCCATAGATCTCACTCCTCCAGGTCATCGAGGCTCTCAGATCACGACCTCCAGAGGGTAGTGAGTAGACTTTTGAAGTCCGAGGCACTGGCCCAAATGCTCCAGAGTCCGACTCATCAGTCGATACCTCAGCTTGTTCCAATTAATATTCCTCCTCCGACTCCTTTGAGCTCGGAGCCGGGGCGTCTCGGAACCGAGACTGTGGTAGCGTCGGAGCCGATACATTTGTCTTCGGCTCCGTCGTCGGCTCCGATTTCTTCCTTTGAAGAATCTCTGCGCCGGGCTTCCCTCGTCGGCTCCGAGGGGGTGAGTGGCATCGGACCCTTGTCCGACCCCCCTCTCCCTCTCGGTGCTTCGGCGCTGGTGAGTTCGGCTCCGACATCGACCTCGGAGCCATCTCTGTCGGTGCCGAGGGAGGTTCTCAGCTTCTCGGAGCGGGGACCTCTGGCTCTGCCTGACAGGGGTGCATTCGAGGTCATGCGGAGTGTGTTGGAACCTTGTTCGACTCCACAGTCGGCTCCGTCCGCCCCTCCCACTTCGGTGCCTTTGGTTAGGTCGACTCACTCCCTCATCCCAGACCGCAGAGAGCAAGCTCCTCAAGAATCCCCTGTGGGGATCTCATCCTCTTCCGAGGCCTCTCCTGAATTGGCAGGGGAGCCCCCTAGGAAGAGAAAGTGTAAGAGGAAGCACTTAGACTCACCTGGGTCTGTCACCTCTGACACAGATTTAGAGGATTCCGAGGGTTCCCTACGTTCCCCTTCTGAAGATGTCTCTTTCGCAGACATTCTAGAGATCCTGAAACAGAGGGGAAATTGGCCAGCCCTTAACCCTTCGGAGGATGAATCTGTGTATCTTGAGGCGTTTGGCTCTCGCCCTTCCACCTCCTGGGTGTCCCCCCCCTTTGATCCCCTCATGCAGGTGGTTGCAAAGAAGGCCTGGGCGGCTCCTGATTCAGTGGACCCTACCCCAGGAGACCCTCCAAATTTATAACAGCACCAACTGACAAGCAATTTCTCACAAAAGGTGTTTCTGTGGATGCTATGGTGGTAGCTGCTGCCACCAAGAAGGAACTAGCTGATCCTTCGGTGCCTGTCCATCCACCTAACAAGGAATCCAGGTCTATGGACAGGTACGGGAAGCGGATGTTCTCGTCAGCGACCTTTGCAATGCGTTAAGCTGAACTACCTATGCCATTTTACTCGTCTTCAAAGGGACTTGATCAAGGAAGCGAGTGATATGTTGAAGGATCCTACAGCTGCGGGTTTTCAGGACAAGATGAACACTCAGCTGGCTACCCTGAACTCCATAGCTAACTCCTCCATGCGCCTCCTTTCTTATGCGGCTGATGGAGCGAGCAGGGCCGCAGGGACAGGTGTGGCCTTACGCAGGCATGCCTGGATGCGGTTATGCAACTTTGCGGACCCCTTTAAAAGCGTCTTTCACTAATTCCCGTTTGATGGATCATCTCTTTTTGGTCCTCAAGTGAAAGAAACCTTGACTAGGTGCGAGACAGATGGCAAGACTCTTTCTGCCGTCGAGTCCGTTTTCTACTCCTTCTAGGCCTTACCCCAAAGGCCAGAAAAGTGGGAAAATGTGGTTCCGTAAACAATCTCAAGGGACTTCGCCTGGCGACAAAGTCGGTTCCCCGCCAGATGCAGAGGGGAACAACAATGGTAGGCGATCGCCCTAGAGGCAGGGGGGTCCGCAGAACCAGGGCAATCGGGAAGTCTTCTCTGATAAGCCCTTTCAGCATCCCTGAGGTGTTGCCCGGCTGCCTACCTTCGGAGGCAGTCGGGGGAAGATTGTCACTGTACCCAAAAGCCTGGCTATCCCTGACTCAAGACAAATGGGTACAGTCCATCATTTCCGAGGGCTATTCCATTCCCTTCTTTCGCATTCCAAACCAATCAAAAAAATCCCTTCCAGATGTTCCACCCGCTCAAAGGGATCTTGCAGCTTTGGAAATTTCAAAGCTGCTTGCAAAAAGAGCAATTCAGCCAGTTCCAGCAGACCAGCAAGGATCCGGAATCTACTCCAACTTCTTTTTAGTTCCAAAGAAAACAGGGGACTGGAGACCAATTTTGGATCTCAGTATCTTGAACAAGTCAGTCAAGAAAACAAGATTTCGGATGGTCACGCTGCAGTCCATCCTTCCCCTTTTGGGAAAGGGAAGCTGGATGTGCTCTATAGATCTTCAGGATGCGTACTATCACATAAAAATGAAAAGACGCTCCAGAAGATTCCTCCGCTTCAGGCTGGGAACCAGTCATTTTCAATTCAGGGCCCTGCCCTTTGGTCTCACCACTGCCCCCCAGGTGTTTACCAAATGCATGGCAGTGGTAGCTTCTCACCTGAGACGACAAGGATTCCAGGTGTTTCCATATTTGGACGACTGGCTCCTTACAGCCCCCACCAAGCAACTTCTTCTAATGGCCAGGGACTACACCTTTCGCACTTGTCGAAATTTAGGCATTTCAATAAATTTCGAAAAGTCTGTTTTGTCGCCTTGTCGTACTATTACCTTCATAGGCAAATCTAGACACAATCAACATGTCTGCGAGACTAACAGATCAGAGAATAACAGACATACACAAAATGGTCTCGCTCCTCTTCAGCAGCAACAGAATCAAAGCCAGGTTAGTTCTGAAAGTGTTGGGGATTATGGCGGCTGCCATACCTCTGCTTCCATTAGCCAGATTCCACATGAGAATCCTTCAATGGATGCTCTTCACGCAATGGTCGTACCAGCAACTTCCAATGTCTCACACCATTATAATCACGCAAACATGCAGAAATCATCTTCTGTGGTGGATGTCTTCCCCTCAGCTCTTATTGGGAAGACCCTTTGTTCCTTCCCCTCCGGTTGCTACTCTGACAACGGACGCCCCCCTGAGGGGGGGGGGGGGGGGGGGCATTATCAGGGCAGAACTGTCCAGGGCACATGGCAACCAGACGAATGCCACTTGCACATAAATGTTCTAGAGATGAGAGCAGTGCTTTTAGCGTTGCAAGCCTTTCAAGACTCTCTTCCCTTGGGAACGATAGCAATCCAGACGGACAATATGTCCGTAGTGTGGTATATCAACAAACAAGGCGGAACCAGGTCCTACCCCCTGTGTCGAGAAGCACTCAGACTGTGGCAATGGGCGATTTCTTCTCAGCGTTTTCTGATAGCAACGCACATCCCCGGGAAGTCCAATCAAATCACGGACAAGTTGAGCAGAGCTATCCTCATGCCTCACGAGTGGTCTCTGAAAGACTCTGTTGTGAGAGAAATTTTCTCAAGTGGGGCCAGCCTTGCTGCGACCTTTTTGCTACTCCCCAAAACAGCAAGTGCAGAGATTTTTTCACCCTATTCCCGTTACCAGGCCAACCCAGCAGAGACGCTCTAGTCCAAGTTTGGCCCCGGGGACTTCTGTATGCATTTCCCCCCTTCCCACTAATCTCTCAAGTAATACAGAAAGCTATCGCTCAGAAGGCTTCATTGATCCTCATTGCTCCGTTCTGGCCTCGACAGGTTTGGTTCCCCTTTCTACATCAGTCTGTTGGAGCGGCCTTGGCATCTGGACCTAGTTCCAGATCTTTTGATCCATCAGTCGGGTCAGTTTCATCGCTCCCTTCCCTCTCTGAACCTCACTGCTTGGTTCCTCCAATTCCAACTTTAGCCAGGCTTCCTCAAATATCTCACTCTGTTCGAGATATTTTGATAGCTTCCCATAAATCTTCCACTCGAAAGATTTATTTGAGTAAGTGGAAACGTTTCGCCTATTGGGCTCAAGGAAGGGACATAGATCCTTTCACTGCTTCCATCCAAATGGTCCTTGATTTTCTAGCTGAACTCTTCCATGCAGGTTCATCTCCTTCTACTCTTAAAGTTCAATTGGCAGCTATTTCTAATTTTCATGTGGGCATTTCAGATTCTGCCATCATGTCCCACAAGCTTTGCAAAGCCTTTTTGAAGGGAGTTTTTCTACTCAGACCTCCAGTAAGAAATCCTCCTCCTCCTTGGGACCTAAATTTAGTTCTCAGTTCTTTAATTCTCTCTCCTTTCGAACCTGCATCCTCCTGTTCTTTAAAATTACTATCTTGGAAGACTCTCTTTCTAGTAGCTATTACTTCAGCTAGAAGAGTTTCAGAACTTCATGCACTCAGCTGTCGACCTCCTTATCTGTTGTTCCATAAGGACAGAGTATCCTTACGAACCAACCTGTCCTTTTTACCTAAAATAGCCTCCACGGCTAACCTAAATCAAAGCATTGACCTCCCGGTGTTTTTTCCAGAATATTCTAACAGATCTGAACAAAGATTACATTGGCTAGATGTTCATCGTTAGTTAAGGTACTATTTGGATAGAACAAAACAATTCAGAAAATCTGACCAGCTGTTCGTCTCTTATGCAGAAGGCAGAAAGGGACTTTCAGTTTCAAAGGTATCATTATCCAGATGGCTAACATCCCTGATTTCCCTTGTTTATGAAATTAGACACCAAAAGCTGCCTAGCAAACCTAAAGCCCATTCTACCAGAGCCTTGGCTACTTCTATAGCCTTCCAAGGTAGACTGCCTATTGACACCATTTGTGCAGCGGCTACTTGGGCTACTCCTCACACTTTCATTTCTCATTATAAGTTGGATTTAGCCTCTAGACATAGAGCTAACTTTGGTTCCACTGTTCTCAAGAGTCTGTTCTGTTAGGCCACCCGGGACAAGGTGCTAGGGACGCGGTCCCATCCAGCAAGAATGAAGGCGAGATAGACAACTTAACATATAGAAGTTATGTTCGTACCATAACGTTCCATGTTAGTTGTCTTCTTCTCGCCTTCTTCTTGCGTCCCACCCTCCTTCCCCCTGGCCTGGACAGACCTAGAGGAGTTTTGATTGTGACCTCTCTTTCTACCACCTCTTTACTTTAGGTATATGCTCTGCTGTGCATATTTCCTGGATCAGGATGTAGGTCACCCTTCTCTTCTCCCTTGTTTATAGAGGTGGACTTTGTTACTAGTTATTTTTACTACTATTATAGGCAGTGCCTAGCTTACAAACGAGATCTGAGGTAACTCACGCCTAGCATTGTGGGATATAGGGGGAGCCTCGAGCCGGTGGAACCAACTCTCGAGCTTTGAGTGGCCGAGTCGGAGCCGAGGATCGGCTCCGAACCCATTCAGCAAGAAGAAGGCGAGAAGAAGACAACTAACATGGAACGTTATGGTAAGAACATAACTTCTATTTTCTGCTGACACGACTCTGCTTCTTTAGCCTTTTTGCCTCTTTTTTTTCTGTCTGTCTGGGACAAAGAAGTTGTTAGGAAATTTGTAGTTTGTTTGTCTGTTGTGTACCACACACTGTTAGATGCCTCTGTCATGAAGCAGACTCAGTGGAATGAGAAGAAAGTGCCCAAACCATGGTATACTGTATCCTTGGCAGGACACTTCCCTTTTGTCTGCAGTACTGAAGCAGTATCCAGTTTGGACATCTGCTATTATGGTAAGTTCTTATAAAATTGTATTTTCACTTCTTTTGTTTTATGGAGATAGGTGGCTTGAAGCTGCTATGAAAACCCTTTCCAAGTTTAATTGCATTCTGCCTTTGCCCTAAAGAGTTAAACTGTCCGTTATAAAAATGCTGTCAAGGGTCACTCAGCCGATGTGTGGATGCTTTTACTGTTTTTTTCAAAATGTTCTCCTCTTTAAATTGTTTGCTATGACCACTTGAGCATTGGTTTGCATGCTTGCTATAGCCCGTTGGTTGTACATTGACTCTAGGAACTGACTTCTTTCGAATTTCCTGACTTTGACCTTCAGACTGTTTTTCTTTTACTCTTGCTCTGATCCTGGCCTTTTGGAAGGTTTAGTTGTATTGCTTTAGTTTCTTTAGAGCACTGAATGCTTTAGTTTCTTTTGAGCACTGAATTCACTTCACTCTGTCCCAGAGACTCCCCATACTTTGGAAGAGACTATTCATTCATGGCAAGCAGAGCCCCTATTTAGACCTCTTCAAGAAAAATCTTGACGATTGGATGGGAAATACGGAATTCATCCCGGGGATCACTTCTATGGCTCTGCTCAAGAGGGGCACAGGAAAATAAATTTTGTGTGGAGTAAGCCAGGGATTCTTTATGGCTAGGCTTGTACAGGCCCTAGGGCCGATAGCCTAGTACTTACCTATGTCTTGTTGGTACTTGTTACCCGACTCCTATCCCTTTTGTTTAGATGGCTTCTTTAGTCAAGCTTTGCATAGAATTCACTGTTTGGGAGGGTGGCCTAATGGTTAAGGTGTTTGCCTTGCAAACACAAGGTGCAGGGTTTGAGTCTCACAAGGGATAACTGGCTAAGCTTAAAATGGCTCGCAAGGACAGTTAGCTTAGTACTAATCTATGAACCTATGAATCTATAAGTTGAGCAGAGACGTACCTTTTTATGCTGTTGTGTATTTGTGTCGTCTTTCATTGTCTGTGGTGTATGTTGTGGTTGCTGAGTGGATGGTGGTGGAAAAGGGAGAACTGATGGGCACAGTGGCTGGCCTCACTGTCTCTCTAAGTTAGAGCACAGGAGAGAAAGTAACAGCTGAGCTGGGAATTAACAAAATTGGAAACAAGTTAATCCACTGCAGAGGTCTGCACTAAATTTTTTGTATGAAAAATTTAAAACACAGGCTGATCGAAGTTACTGCTGGTGTCTGTTTCGTTTTGCTGATATTATAAATAAACATACATACATACACACACATTATATATATATATATATATATATATATATATATATATATATATATATATATATATATAAACTGCGTATTGTAGTCTGTGCTAGCTACACTTGTGATTTAATCGTAGAACAAAGTAAATCCACTAAAAAATATCAGATACATGCAATACAGAATAACAAATCTAACCCATTCTGCTGGGATAAAGTGGAGCATCGGTTCATTGCTTTTACAAGTCTTTTTCCAGAGGTCTCAAAAAAGACATTTTAGTAGTATACATACCAGAAAATTTTAAAATGAAAATTTAAGCCCACTTCATTTAAATCCAAAATATTTTTGGCATAATAGTGTAGATGGATATTTAAACCTGTTTTCGTTTAAAGACTGGCACTCAAGTGTAAGGCTGTATGCACTCTTATCTACTGCCAAGAAAGAAGGAATTGCCTAACTGCAGACTTCAGGCTCATAAAATCACTTGGTCCTTAGTTAGCAAATTACATGGAGTAAACTGATAATGCTCCCTTGTAACCTTCTCAAATAAACAAGCAGTTTGTATCTGTATGAGATGAACAGAGAGGCAAATTGTCTGCAGATGTGTGCTTACTGGACTCCCACAAGCTCTGTGAATATGCAGCCCAGCATCAAGGTTTTCATAACCTTTAACATTCCTATAAGAAAAGTGCAGTCCGGGTCTGAACTGTCTGCAAACAGCTACAGTTAACTTTGAACCTAACACCACTCTTAAGTATTGAACTCCGGTACCACCTTTAACATTCCTATAAGAAAAGTGCAGTCCGGGTCTGAACTGTCTGCAAACAGCTACAGTTAACTTTGAGTATGTGTCTAATTGTTTGAGCCAATCTTCATTCTCCCCTGGAGAGCGCTGTGCTTTGGCTGTAAACAAGGTTATCCTGGTTTTCCACCTGAGAAATTAAGACAAGACTTACAGTTTCAGAGCAGTCCTTGGTCAATTGTGATTGTTCTTAACACATACTTGTCTTGCTTTGACTCAGCAGCAGAACAAAGAACTGCCTGCTCACACCCTTGTTCTCCCCTCCCCTTCCCTGTTTATTACCTTAAGACAATCCCAGAGTTAAGAAATATTACCTGTGGCGGGCACCATTTGTAAAACTACAATCCACTCTGCTACAGGCCCCATGAAGGCTCAGTGTCTCTCCAGTAAGTGTTTTACAACTGTAAATGCCTATTTATGTTGAATTGTATTAGACATTTTACAACTGTATATGTTGAATTTCAAGCCTGTACTCCAATCTGCTTACTTACACTATCAGACTATTTACCCCACTCATAGGACCAAAAACTGTGCAGATGACTCGACTATAATATGTTCCAATGCCTCTCTTGCAAATCTACTAACTACCACCCAACATAGCTTCACCAAAGTCGAAAACTGGCTTGCCAACCATCTCCTGATCTTAAATCCAAACAAAACCAAGTTACTTCTCTTCTACCCAACCAATAGATCTCCGACTGAAAACTTCACTATAAAATCCAATAATGGGACCATCATCTCCCCAGACACCTATACAAGGCTATTAAGAGTAAACATTGACAATAAACTCAGATTTGATATACATATCAACCAAGCCATTAAGTCAGTCAATAAGAAACTTGGGACCCTATATATAATTAAAGCCTTCCTTACCCCGAATGCCAGGGCAGCCACAGCCCGTTCACACCTTCTCTCTACCCTACTATATGCCTCTCCTGTCCTCACTCACCTTAACAAATCTGATCTGGCCAAGCTCTCATCCTGCTATAATCACATTGCCAGGTTCGTTACAGGCCTACCCTACAGAACACACCACTGTACTAACCTGAAAAAGCTTGGATGGATAGAATTCCCACACCTTCTTTACCAGTCCCAACTCGTAGAGGCCTTCAAAATCCTTAAACAACCTGAGAATACCCCAGCACTAAAAAACTTAATGACTCCCTACTCCAATCTAAGCTGCCTTCGCTCAGCAAACAGACTCCTTGTCCAAACAACTAAATCTCTCAACCTAGGTGGTGGCGCTGTTGCCAACACCACTGGTAAAATATGGAACTCTCTCCCAAATAACATCACGCTTGCAACTTCTCTAAGTCAATTAAAAAATAGTCTAAAACTCCACTTCAAGTCACACTGGCTATGTCCTTGCTCAAACCCAGACTAGCTCTGTGCCATTAACTAAAACATAAACAACTAGCTAAGATGATAAGTACTTTGTATACAGTGATAAAGAAATATGTATCCTGTCTAACTCTATGTCATTATACTGCCTACCGTCCTTGCTAATATGTTATTAATGTTACATTTGTAGTAATCTCAGAAATAGAAATGGCAGTCTTGTACTTGTATGTAAATAGCCTATGATTGTAAGTTCTTTCAGCTCATTTACTGTACCTAATTATCAATGTTTATTATTTTATTTATTTTACATTTGTTTACCGGGCTAGTCCAACTGGATATATGTCCATTTTCAGTGGAGGCCCGGGGAGAAAAGCTCCACTACATACTACTAAACAATGTCAAGATATACATCAATATACAAAAATAGAGAGAAAAAAACATATGCAATAACCTTGAAACAGGTTGTATTAACTTTTGAGTAAAATCAAAAACCTAGGATGGTAAAGAGAAAGAAAGGATAAAGAATATTAAATACTCAGAGTATGTAGAAGAGAAGAAAGAGAAAGGTTGTTAAGGAGTCAGATAATGATGGAAAAAAAGAGAGCTAACCTGGGTTATGACAAGAGCATAGCCAATGGTTATTTAGGAAGGATTTTAGTTTAGTTTGAAATTGGGTGAGTGATGTTAGGGATGTAAGTTCCTGTGGTAACTTGTTCCATATTTTGCCAACTGAGTTGGAAAATGTGGAGTCACCTGCTGAGTTTTTGGATCGGGATGTTTGGACCAGTATTTTGTTGGTGGAGCGTAGATGCCTCTGATTGTTATAGGGTGTTATGAGGGTGGAGAGTATTGGGGTGTTTTCAGGGTGATGTAGGGCATTATGGGCAATAGTGAGTTGATAGTATTGTATGAGGTGTGGTAGTTCCAGCCACCCAAGCTTTTTGAGATTTAAACAATGATGAGTGAATGATGAATGTAACTCTGTTGGAGCTTTTCTCCCCGGGCCTCCGCTGAAAAAGGACATGTATCCAGCCGGACCATCCCGGTTAACAAATGTAAAATAAATAAAGTAAATAAATAGGAGGCCAGTAGCCATTATATAAAAGTTTTAGTTGGTGATCTACAACAGCTAGAAAATTCAACAAAAATTTCAGGAGTGCAAGGACAACTTCAGGATTTGTCTCAGAGGGGAATTGATTTGCGTAATAATAGGTAATGGTTTATAAGAGGCCAAGAGTGACTGACTTTTCGAGTTCACTTAGGTGCAAATATATTGGAAGCTTTGCAGTCTTTAGGACAAGCGATATTGGTAACCCAGGTTCATCAGTTGTTGGGAAGGGAGTATACTGAAAGCATCCATCAAATTAGAGGCAGATAGAACATGTTGAAAGTTGATTGTTAACTTAACCGGTTAAGTAAACAAAGATAAGTCTATAGATTTTTGTAGTATTTATGACAGTGCCAAGATTTTGCTGGGTCTTCCACTTATTTGTGCTTACCGTTAATTTAATTAAAATGTTTGACCTTATTGGTGCCTCTAGGTGACCAAAGAAGGGATTCTCATAGGCCTTAATTATAGGAAGTATAGCCTGACGTGTAACTGAAAAGCAGTGTCACTCCTTTGACAAACGAGGCAGCTTTTTGCAGTGTGATAGCATTCTTAAAAGAGTGGGGGGGGGGAGGGGGTACAGAGAAGAGTGGATGCGAGTCTGACCTACAACTGACCCTGAAATTTAAAAGCTGTGAAATGTTTTTGTAAAGTAAATGCAGTGACATATTAACCCCCCCCCCCCGAATGTGGGCGATTAAAAAAATTAGCAGCTGTTTTATGTATACCCAGTCACCATGCACAGTTTAGCATTGGTTTCTAAAATTTTGGAAAACAAGCATTGGAGGGGAACCTGGGATATGTCTCAGAAAGTAGTATTAAGCAGTCCGGGCAAGAAGGGGAAGATGTAGCTTATTCTGTGACTGCATTGAAACTGAGCAGACCATAGTGCAGCCAAGTGTAAGGAAATAGTGAAAGTTGTGGATGGATGCATTTTTATCCCCAAGTACTCTGGGAAACCTGCCACACCATTTGTACGTCAGGTGTTGACCCTTACCTTATTATGCTTTAATTTTTAGGGAAAAAAGTTTAAACTTGGACACATTAACCTTTAGACCTGGTAAATTTTGATGACTAGAGAAAAGATTGACAAGCTTGAGTATTTTGTAAAGGATCGCTTCTTAAAAGTGGCGAGTCACCAGGAACGGATAATGATTTTGATATAACCTGTTTTCCATCCAGACGTCAATGAGGAGGATGCATTTTTTGCCACTTAAGGGTCTTAAGCTAGTAAAAAAGTGACAAAGTATAACCGTGTCTGTTACCTCTCCTCATATTTAGGTATAAAGAAATTGTAGACCCTGCTAAGATAGTAGTCCTGTGTCTTCAAATGCAGTTTTCTACAACTGTAATAGCTACAATGAAAACCCGTAAAATGATCATGCATTCCATAGGTTGTACCAAGAAATTGAATCAGTTTTTTTTTTTTTTTTCAAAATCTATGAAAACAGTTGTGGAAGGGCTAGAACATTTCTACTCATTCTGAATTAGAGAAGTTAAGGGTCTAGAATGATCTTCATGAATTATGAAGGAAGTATACGCCCTATCCACTGGGCCAAAAGGTTTGTGTATAGCTTAATTCCAGTGTGAGAGATTGGCCTATAATCTTCTGCCTTCGACAGATCTTTACCTGGTTTCAGAAAGATCACTATTCTTGACTTCTACTTGTAGAAGGGGTTAGTACATTAGGAGAAATTTCCTTAAACAGAAGTTTAACAAGTGTAACTGGTTTTAATAAGGCCCCTGGAAGTGTCTTGTATAACTCAAATGCCAGGCTGTTTGGTCCTGCACCTTACCCCAGCGTTAGACTTAAAGGTAGTTAAAAGATCAGTCTGCAGTATTGTATAAGGTGAGATACACCATTAGTAATCTGTCAGTCAGAGGAAGATTGCTATTTAAAGAAACTTAAACATTGCCTGGGACTGATTAGTCACAGGGTCAGGATCCTTATAAAGCTGGGAGTGCAAGTTTTTTAAAAGCAGTTGTCTCTGGGACATATTCAGCAACCTTCTAGTCGTAATAGAAGGGTTGGTGGTCTGTTGCTGGCATTGTCTAAAAGCTAATGGGTTGCCAGATTTGCAACCTTGTGCATGCTGTTGCAGTACTGCTCCTTGTAAATGAAGGCTTTCCTTGAGTTTCACCAGTTAGGCTATTTTTTTTTCTTTTTAAATGTTTGTTTTATAGAAGACCTATCTCTAAATTTACCCTTACATTTATCCCATAATGACGTTACTTCAGCATCAGGTATGTACTATTTATTGTTCAGCTTGTCCAAATACCCTGCTTTTGCAGAAAAACATATCCTTTAAGTTCATACTCTTAGGACTCCAACCCAAGTAAAGGTATGCATACTGTTCAGAGTGTTATTTTTCGTGTAGTTTTCTACTTCAATGGAATTGTGCTTGAGGAATTCTGGATTAGAAAGTAGTGGGTTTGACCCTCCATTGTTTGATATGGGTCATGATTGTGGTTTGATTTCCAGTAAAAGTGCCTGCTGGTCCAAAAATGCTGAAGGATGGGTGAGAGAAGGTTATTAGAGACAATTAATTAATCATGCTGCCATTAAGGCCATATATGGACCTCTCACCTTTGAGAGGGGAAATTGGCTAACCTTAAAATGGCCTGTAAGGGCAGTTAGCCTAGTACTTGCATATGAACCTATACAAGTAGTCTGTACTATCCCCGGGCACTAATCTGTCTGTGTCACATAAATATGAATGTCATCCTTGTCTGTATGTTTTGAAACAAAGTCCAGAAACACCTACATCAACAGGTATTGAAATTAGCTATGTTATGGTCAGTAACTAATTCTGACTGCTAAAACATATTAAGGAAAAAAATTTGAGCCTTGAATTGGACTTTAAAAATGTTGCATAAAAAATAGGTCCACATTGTGACTCCAGTCTCACTGTAATCCAGAGGCCTTTTATATCGGAAAAAGTAACAGAAAATTTCCAGTTCAACCTTATAGAAAATTAAATTGCTAGCACCCCGTACCCTCTCCCCCATAGAGGAGGTTTCTTAACTGGCATTAATGTACGTTGATTTAAATGCAGACATATAGCATGTTTCTTTTCTTAGCTGTCTTTAATTCTTGTTGAAATATCACATCTGTCCCTGATGAGCGCATATATTCACTAAGAATATACCTCTTTACAACTGATTTGCCTTTACATGCAAATTTTCAATCGCTGAAAGCTTATCTGATTTATCAGGCAAAGCTGATTGCAGTTTTTGTTGTGCAAAGTCCAGAGCTTCCTCCAGAGAATCAAACAGTTGACTTTTCCTCAGACACATTAAACACTGCAGGAAACCTCACTTTGGTAGGAATGTTTTTTTTTTTGTAAAAGAGGGACCTGAAAAATATATATAAGCCTTATGACAGATTACTATTACATGGGAAAATCTTGAATTAACATGCAGCTTTCCCCCATCTAAAAAGTATCCTCCTCTCTTGTTTTATTCAGCAGTTCATCTTTTTCAGCAAAGTTCAAAAACGTCATTTTTATTTAGAGGAGGCTTGTCTGGTTTAGGCGCTGGTTGCAAAGGGTGGGGAGTTGTTGCAAGAATCATGCTAATGTCAATGCAAAGCTCTTTAGGTAAAGCATTCTGCAAAAAAGAAGTAAGGTTCGTTGTAGTTGTCGACTTGTTCATTCCCACTAAACGAAGACCATTCCAGTGTAACCAGTTCTGTCTTCAACCTTGGTCATGATATTGTTAATATAGCTGTGATAGTCTTGCACCATTGTCTGGGTAAATTGCAGCCTTTGAGCAGTAGTTGACATTTCCAATTCAAAAAAGAGCATATTTGCACTCAGCGGTTTAATTTCTTCTTAATTTTAAGAATATAGTTTTATTTCAGAAGTATCTGCTAAAAGATTGGAAAGCAAAGATGTCAGAGCATCCATCTTTTCATATATGGAAGTGTGATAGGTTTTCTGCTGACAGGCTTGAGTTGTTTGCACAGTCTTTAGTGAAATTGTTCTTGGCAAATTTATGGCTAGCTACATCTACCCAGCTAAGTAAATTGTTTAAGAAACATCATGGATACACTGAAAATATGAAGTACTAGCTCTTAAGTAGAGAACCAATGGATCGTACTGCCATCGTGCTGAAAGCTAGCTGCACCCCAGTGGTTTTATATTTTAGTATTGTAGCCTTAAACGTATTGCTGAAAAGGCAGCTAAGGATTAGGACACCTATAAGAGGACGCAAAGAAAATGGAAAGGTGCCTTTCATCATTGTTTTTACTGTCAGAAATAAAGATTAATGCACCTAGGAGGCTGATTAAGCCAGAATTCTGAGGGAAAAAAAGAGTGCGAGTTAAATGTGTTTGAAGTGAGCTCATGTTTATAGGATCTTAACCTTGACTTCTTGTTACTTGTTAAACGCAGATTCTTGAAATGCTCTGTTTCATCCTTTTTTGTTTGAAGGAGCTGGCATTCAGTACATTAGAGGTCTCACTTATATGGTGAGACAAGTGTACCTGACCCACAGAAGAATTGCAGAAGTCAAGCATTTTCTTTTTATTCCGTCATTGTATAGACATTTTTTAAAATAGTTATGCAAGAAGTGTGTGGTAGAAACATTGTTGCTGAGTGATTGCATTGTGTGCCTTAGCTGCTGCTTTTATTTTAACATTGCAAGTCATACAGTTTTCTCTCAGATTTTGTGTGGATCCTTTAGGTTTTCTAGTGACGGCTTGAAGAACAGATTGCTGTCAAGGTAGTTGGGCATGAACAGAACCTGGGTATTTCAATGATGCACTTGTATTCCACAGTGTAATCAGGCCATCTCAACATACTATTGGAAAGAAAGAGCGAGAGCTGCACAAGTTTTCAAGGAGTTGTAGCAAACTGGAATTTTCACACGCTGATTTTGGAGGTCGGGAAGAAATCTGAAGAACTGGAGTCTTGGGTCCCTTAAGAAGCTTCAGCCATTCACTGCAGACCATATGAAGGAGTTTCACTTCGGTAAGGGTGGAACTTTGGGGAATTTCTGGGCTGGGACCACTTCTGCTGGTAAATAATCAGAAGAATTCGCCTGAATGAAAACTCCTGGGACATCATTAGGATAGTTGATCTCAGGAGAATTCCTAAAGGAAATTTGGAATGCCTGGCCTTCTGGGCATTTTGGTCCTACAGTATGAACCATTAAATTAGTCAAAAGATTAAAAAAGTAGGTGATGAGGCTTTGTCCTTTGAGTATGCGTTTTCTTTTGAATATTGAAGGTAAAGTTGCATTTGAGAAAACCACTCTCTGCATTGCGTGAAAATTTACTTTGGGGGAAATGGTTACTGCTCTTTCAAAGTGTTCTTTATGGTTATATTTAAAGTAGTAGTTTGATAAATCGGCCGTTGAAAGGCTGAAATGTAAGAGCATTTTCAAAACAATTGTGAATAGACTTGGGATGGTATAATAATATGTAGCAGAAGCATTTCATAAATGAATTGGTTACTCATCATTCTCAAAAATGTGGGCATTTTTAAATTATTAGAGCCTGTGCACGAGTGGTGGCTGAAGACTTGCATCACACATTCATCTGGGAGGTAATCATTTCCTACGCACTGTTTATTGTTCACCTGTCGATGGAATATTTACAGCTGTCATCCTGAATAGTTTCATGTAAATATATTATGTCTCCAGGGCTTGCCTCACTAAGGCTGATAAACAGGTGAGACTTGCACCGTATGGCTGGGGCATATTTGATTGTGGTGGCATCAGTGAATGTGTGTACCAAGGGTGTATTATAATTTGACTGTAGATCTCCTACACATTTTTCTTTTTATTAATGGGTTAGTAGCCACTTTCCAAGGGTGAACTGGGAGCACTATCTGGTTAAGTGACATCTTTGCACTTTGACACCTGCAACTGTCCTAGCACTTACTACTACTACTACTACTGTTCCTGTAATTTCTTAATCTTACCTCTGTCATCAGTAGGTATCAATTTTACTTACCTTGTATAAATTCACTGGAAGGTGTGATGTAGCATAGCCGCTAAGCACTGGGTTACAAGCCTGAAGATGTAACTACTATCAACCCTGTTTGTTTCACTCTGCCCTGTCTGTGCACCTGGATGTTGAATAATCCTCAGTAAAAGTGTACTTGCCTTGGGTTGTTGTTTACTTGTGTAAGTTAAGTTTTTGGCTGAAACAAAATGTATTAATACACTTTTGCATTGAAATTGCATTCACACTACCGGTAGGTCACATTTCTTTTTTTTCTTTATCGTTGCGTCACAACTTTGAGTGCATTTAGTTTTTTTTTTCTTTTGCAATCAGTGCTAATATTCATGTTAGTTTTGAAAATAACAAACATAATAGGTATGCTGCAACACTTTTTTCTTGTACTTTGATGGCTTGTCTTCAGTGAGTATCATTTGGGGATCTCTTTCCTAAGAGCCGTTTGTCAAAACAGTTATACAGAGATGCCTTGCTCCTGTTCCTGGGGAGTGTGCACTGTTTGTGTAGTGGCATCTGTGCACAGGAACACTACCCAGTCCAAGTCTCCCAACTTTTTTTTTGCCAGTGTTGCGTTTTGGAGTTTGTTCTTAGCATAAAGTGTATTTTAAGAAGGCTCCCACGTTTAGCAGTCTGATCCCATCCCTTGTAAGTCTGTGATGCTGTCTTTCTAGAGCCTAGAAAAGAACATGCACAGTCTTGAAACAAGTGCCACAGTTTCACTATAGCCACTTCCTTTGTACAGGCTGAAGACCTTTGGCCATTCTGCAGTACGAGTTCAGAGATTTATAGAAGAGTGCTGTTTGTGATAGTTGCTCAGAAGACCAGTCAGTGGCCAAGGCTTCCTCCCATTCCGAAGTCTGCTTCCTAATCGGTCTCTATGTCTTGGCAGATAGTGTGCTCTTCATTGACTAGAAAGGAATGTGACACATGTTCATCATTAGCTGATGACTTAAAGAGCATGTGATAATGTGCTGCTGAATGCTGAGGTTCAAGTGCCAGCCATCCTGTCCATGACTGTGTAAACCAGTATGCTATCCTTCTGAGAGTCCCAAGGCACAAGCTCTCTGGTTTAATTTGGGACCAGGGAGTCTGCTGCTTTTATCTCCCTTGGTTTCAAATGCTTGCCTGTTGAGGATAGAGTAGTCTCCTCATGGCTCACCTTTGTCCACTAGGCCACTGGTTATGATGTTAGGTCTGTATGTTTGCTTCCCCTTGATGCCTGTGTAGAGTTCATCACTGAATTCTTAAAATGTGGCACTTTTTCCTCCTCCTAGGGGTCTGTCTTCTGCCCTTGTGTTTATGCCTTGTGCTCCCCTTGTTTTCTACACTTGAGGGAAGTGATCCAGGCCTTCAGCAGTGTAGCCGTAGTAAG